>NW_011889444.1:146857-154030 GCF_000151845.1 Pteropus vampyrus | reverse complement strand
TGTAAATAAATATTATTATCCATTCTCTGTGACTGTAAACCGTTTCTGATCTTATTTTCTGATAGGGATAGAAGAGAATGCATTCGACAACTTGAAGGCCTCATACTGTGTACCTAAGGCCATGTTAATCTTCTCTAGCAGTGATACTATATCTGGCTGCCACTGGGACTGCTGGTATTTGGTTGAGCTTGTGTCAGCCTTCAGAATCGAGCCATTTTCTACGTAAGCTAGACTGGCAAATTACATAGAGATATGATGGGGATCACCATCCCTGCATTCTCTAGATCCTTAAAGGTGGCAATAATCGTGGCCATACCCCCAAGGTACAATATTGCTTTTGATTTGGATGAAGGATAGTGTATGGGTCAAATTGTGTCTGCCTGAAATTCATATGCTCAAGTCCTAACCTCTGACCTTATGTGGAAATAGGGTCATCGCAGATTTACTTAAACATGTGGTCATATTGGAGTAGGATGGGCCCCTAATCCAATATGACTGGTGTCCTTATGAAAAGGGGAAATTTGGAGACTCGTGAGCACGTGCGCACGTACACACACACACACACACACACACACACACACGCACGGAGAACGTCATGTGAAGATGAAGACAGAGATTGGTATGATGCAGCAAAAGCCAAGGAGTACCAAAGATTGTCAGTAAACCACCAGAACTAGGAGAGAGACATGGAACAGATTCTCCTTCTCAGCCTTCAGAAGGAACCAACCCTGCCAACACCTTGATCTCAGACTTCTAGCCTCTAGAACTTTGAGATGATAAATTTCTGTTATGTAAGCCACCTAGTTCATGGCACTTTGTTACGGCAGCCCCAAGAAAGTAATACAGGTAATTCCAGAGATTTCTGCTTAATCTCCCCACTGTCACAGCTCTTACACCACAGGCCAAGAAACCAATGTAATGCCAACTGCCCATTATGTCAAGCTTAATGATACATTCAAAGACTGGCAAAATGACAAAATGACCACCAGTTGGGACCATGAACCTAGTACCCCACTGTATGCTAAACAAAGTCTCGCTGTAAACTGGACTTGGGTCAGGACTCTTTTTATTGGCTGCTCCTTGTACACCCCAATGTACAATGTACAATGTACAATGTACGATAATACTTCAGGTCTCCAGATAACAATGTTCACTCAGACAAAAGTCCTGTGTCCAAAAGTCCTTGAAAAGTCTGGATATCTATCTCCCATCTCCAGTTCAATTGTCCAAGACTAACTGCAATGGCAGAGACTATCATACATCCCACTAATCTCCCTCTTCTGAGTTACTCTCAGGAACAGAGGCCCAACAGAATTTTGAAGGAGCAACTCTCGATCATAAGTGGGGAAGTGAATCCATGTGGCAAAAGGGGCAGGCTGTACAGACACAAACATGGACCACCCAGACCTCCTTCAAGTTCTTTCAGGATCTGCCTCAGCTTCATAGAGCTTCCTGGCCTGAGGTTACGGCCTTCCTGGGACAGCATGCAAGCAGTGACTGAGCAAGGTAGTGGGGATCAAAGGCCTGGCCAGCTAAGTCCAACACTGTGATAAGCAATATTTACTATAATGGATTAAATGTTTGTATACCCCCAAAATTCATATGTTGAAACCCTAATCCCAATGTGACGGAATTTGGAGGTGGGCCTATGGAAGGTAAATAGGTCATGATGGTGGGGCATTCAAGGGTAGGATTAGTGGCCTTATAAAAGAAACCAAACACTTAGCTCACTCTCTTTCCACCATGTGAGGATACAATGAGAAGTCAGCAGTCTGCAACCTGGAAGAGGACTCTCACCAGAACTTGACCATGCTGGAACTCTAATCTCAGATTTCCAGTCTCAATAACTATGAGAAATAAATATTTGTCATTTAAGCCACCCAGTCTATGGTAATTTGTTATAGCAGCCCAAGCTGACTAATACACTTGCTCCAGAGTTCCCAGCCAGATTGGCTGGCTGAGGCTTTGCTGGTCTTTCCATTGCAGTTCTACTTCTCTCTGCCCAGTTCTACTTCTTTTCACTTCCTTAATAAATGTCTTACCCCGACTATTTCTGGAGAATGCAACAGGTGACACATGTGTTCATTCTATATTTGTATTAGAGTGATGTTTTTAGCTTTTCAAAACTGTACTTTAAAAATGATTTCACAGGCAGTATGGGAATGTTACAAGAGCAAGCCCCTGGATAGGACAAAGAATCAGTTCTTTATGAAGAGCCGTATGAGGTCAATTTATGTCTTTACTATTATCTTAAGCAAAACCATTATTTCCTTGAGAACAAATGGGGGTGTGTGTAGAGGGGGAGCTACACTAAAGAATATAAAGGGAAGGAAATGTTTCAGTAACATTATAAAACATGTTGTGTTCCTTCAGGGTCTTCCCTTCTTTTCGGCACCCCCTTCTACACATTCCTCCTTCTCCTCCATCAACCATGTGAACTCTCATTGAGACCTGGGTCCCCAGCAAACCTTCAAGACATTTTCTCCATCAAACTCCCCTGCTCCCCAAAAGTGACCCAGTCTTTATTACCCCTGTGGATCACATCCCCTCAGACATGCACTAAGTGACTCATTAATCTGATCAATCAGACTATTAGTAGCTGCTAATAGAAGTGTAAATGGTCCCATTTTTATGCTTTTTCCAGAAAAATAATATAACCAGGGGCTTTTAGAACCATGTTAGGACCCAGTAGGGGAGACAGTCATAAGTAGAGGCAGCCACAAATAATTTTCTCTGTGGATTATCAATTAGATCGAGTTAGGTTCATTTGTGTATGCTTGGATTCACTTTTAGGTTTTGCTTTTTCCTCCCATACTTTACATTTATTTTTATTTTTTGATTATGTAGCTTTCCCCACATTCCCGTGCATTGTAAGAGGAAATGTTGGAACTATATGTTGCCAACACAAGTGTTGTTGTCTTTAAATAAAGACTTACATTGTGTTTTAAAACTTGATTGCAGAACAATTTCAAGATAAACCTGGTTCCAGGTCCTTAATGTATATTGGAATTACAAAAAGAAAACCTACATGGGAAAATATTTAATCGCAAAAGTACCAACTGTTGGAGACAGCGTTCGTCTAAGGAACCCTGCTCTCTAGGCCTAGAGTCAATGGTCCTCCCATGGCAGAATTTCTGCTGAATTAAGTGACTTCTGTGAAATTTCCCTAAATCTCAACTTTAGCAAAGGAAGAAATGCATGCATGCATACACTGCAAGGCGGCAGAGGTGGCTGCTGGTCTTGTGACATTGTTTAGTGTTGAATGCGGACACAAGACTGCTCACACGAAGTCAGCCCCCAACACTGCTGCACTAAGAGGCAGAGCATGGCTACGAGCCAGTGATGTCTGTGAATTCCACTACAGGAGTACCATCTTCAGCCCTTTGACCACTGAACATAATAAGGCACGAAGATGGGATTCATACCCCAAAAGCCCTGCTTGGCGTACGACGCGATTGGGAGGGGGTACGCCACTTCCACGCAGAGGAAAAGCTGTGGGAGAGGTGAAAGTTCGCATTAGCCTATCAGATGCCAAAATGAGTCTTGAAGTCCATGACCCCTCTCCTAGGATCCAATTGCTTGCCCCTGCATGCACAAGTCACTGATTCAAAATCATAGAACCTTGAAGGGCAGAGCCCGAGAAGCTGCAATTGAAGCCTGGGGGAGGTGGAGGTCACAGTCCAATAATGGGTGTCTGGTTGGGACTCTGATGGGAACTGGGAGGGTGGGTGGGGGCAGCAGACGGTCAAGGTAGGGCCATTCCTGCTTCCGCCCATAAAGTGTTTGTGTGAAAACCCATGCACGGGGGTGGTAGCAGCCCTTAGTGTTCCCCTGAACCCGTACAATGGTTTGTTTCAAAATAGATGCCCCCTACCCAGTGGTACCTCCCAGAGCTGACCTGTAGGTATAACTGGGGCGGGGTGGGGGGCGTTTATCCTAGACCCTTCCTGCCTACCTCCTGTGGGCCTCCCAGTGGTGTGGTTAAACAGGCTTCAAAGCAAATGCCCTGTGAACCGTTCCTTCTCAGCCTCTTCCCACTCCCTGGATCCTTCCATCATCTCTCTGCACTCCACACCTGCGTCTGCAGATGGGCTGTCCCAGGCCTTGACCCTGATATACTGTAGAGAGCCAAAGCCAAGGAATCCAGCCACCTGCCTCAAAGCTCATGCCCCAACATTGAGCTGAGGATGTTGATAATTAGACGGCAATGTGGCAGCATCTAGCAAAATAAAAACTAGAAACATTGTCCACTAGAATGTTAGCTCCACCAAAGCAGGAACATGTGACTTTCTAGTTCCTTGATGTCTCTCCAATGCCTAGAACAGTATCTGGCACATTGTAGGCATTCCTTAGGTGTTTGTTGAATGACTGACTCCTTTGATTCAGCAATTCCACTTCTAAGATTGTGTGCTAAAGAAACACATATGTGCATATAACTGTGTGCACAAGGATGGCACAAGCTACAGTCCTCAATCTTTTTGGCACCAGGGACCGGTTTTTTGGAAGACAATTTTTCCATGATTGGTGGGGATGAATGGTGGTTTCAGGATAATTCAAACACATTACATTTATCGTGCACTTTATTTCTACTGATAGGGTTTTGATATGAGTCTGGAAGCAATGATTTATTATGGTCTCTGTGCAGTCAAACCTCTCTGCTAATGTCAATCTGTATTGGCAGCCGCTCCCCAGCACTAGCATCACCACCTCAGCTCCACCTCAGATCATCAGGAATTAGATTCTCATAAGGAGCATGCAACCTAGATTCCTCACATGCACAGTTCACAATAGAGTTCGCACCCCTATGAGAATCTAATGCCTGATAATCTGAGATAGAGCTGAGGCAGTGATGCTAGCGCTGGGGAGTGGCTTCCTGGAGAGACCTTCATGGGGCCCAGAGTGAGGCCCTGACACCAGTTGGGACCTTGTATGGCAGAGAAAGGGGCCCAAGGGAGCCACAAGGAAATCGTGGAGCCTGGGGCCACATTAATAGGAATGCCATCCAGAATGGAGGAGAGGACAGGCCTCCTGCTGAGGAATGGGAACTTAGCCCTAGGACCACACTTTAAGAAAGATGTAACAAACTAAGCACAATAAATTGTGGAGGGTAGTGCTGTTATCATCTCTACTTTACATATGAGACCATTATGTCTTTTTCCTCTTCATCCCTTCTTGAACTTCCATGGATCGCACTTCTAATTCAATGCTTTACAATTTTTTCATTAGCAAGAACATTTATTATATGTCAGAACCTGTTCTAAAATCTTTACAAATATTAACTCATGTAATAGTCCTCACAACAACCTAATGAGGTAGGTAGGTAGTGTTATTTTCTCCAATTTACAAATGAGGCACCTGAGAAACAGAGAGGCCTAGTAATCTGCCAGATGTCGCACAGCTGGGAAATCATGGAGCCAGGATTTGAACCAAGGCCATCTGGATCCAGAGTTCCACCCTTAAAACCACATATTGAAGTGCCTTTTCTTTTTTTCTTTTTTTTTCTTTTTTTTTTTTTTTGTGTGTGTGTGTGTATGTCTGTCTGTCTTCCTTGCCAGACTATGTGACACCTGAGAGTTTATATGATGTCTGTTTGACAGCCAGGTTACCAGCAGTCAGGATGTACCTTCTGATATTATGTGGGAATCCCTGAGTGGATGCTTTAATTAGTAAATTAACCCTTCCCCCTTCTTTCCTGAAGTGGGTATCTAGAGTGCCCTCAGTGTGGGCACCATGCAGTGTGAGTTTCTGTGCACCTGACCCCAGAATGATCTTTCTGGGAAGCTGGGAGAGGCTGGGGGTCCAGGAATCCATTCAGACAAGTACAGTCATGTCAAATTTTCCATAAGATCAAATCACTTTTGTTCTTAAATGAAATATTTTAAAAATTTAAAATTCTATCACTACACAAAATTAGAAACAATAGATTGCATAGAAGGTAACTGTAAAAATAATGAAAAATACCTTATTTTTATCTACTCTAAAATGTCATTTTCTTACATTTGGACAAATCAGAAATCAGGAATGTATCTTGCAGTCATTGAGATGAGAAGGCAAATCCTTTCTTTCTTAAGGGTTACCTAAAATAATTGTGTCACATTCACAATCTATAGCATCTGAGATTTAATGAGAGATGGTAAGTCATTATGAAATGGTAAATTTTAAATTTAAAGAATAATTTTGTTTTAGGTAATCATAGATCTATCTGATTTGCAGTGTCCTAAGCACTTCTTTTTTCTCTAGATTGAGATATAATTGGCATATAACATTGTATAAGTTTATGTAATGTTGGCTGAAGATGAAATTGAAAGCTTTTATGCAAGATCCAAGAAGAAATTGATCACACTCCAAAACAAGACACACTGATAATTATAGGTGATTGGAATGCAAAAGAAGGAAATAAAGCAGAATCAAATGTTGTCAGAAAATTTTGACTAGAGGTCAGAAATGAAGCAGAAAATTGGCTTGTGGATTTCTGTGAAGCCAGCAATTTTTCCAACACAAACACGTGTTTCAAACAACTGAATAAATGACTATGTACATGGACATCATCAGATGGCTAATGTAAAAATCAAATAGGCTATGTAATTGGAAGCAGGGAATCGAGAAGCTGTATTTTCTCTGCCAAAACAAGACCGGAAACAGATTGTGGTACTGACCACAAACTGTTAATATCAAATATTAGAATAAATCAACCACAAAAGAAATACACTTCACATAGTTACAATTTTTTTTTCACGCGATAAGAACTTTTAAGATCTACTCTCTTAGCAACTTTCAAACATACAATATGTATTGTTAAGTATGGTCACCATGTTGTACATTAGATCCCCAGAACGTATTTATCTTATAACTGGAGATTTATACCTTTTGATCCCCTTCCCTCATTCCCCAGCCCCCACACCACCACTCTGGCCACCACCAATCTTTTGTTTCTATTAGTGTTTTACAGATTCCACATATAAGCGTGAGATCATACAGTATTTGTCTTTCTCTGTCTGATTTATTTCACTTAGCATAATGCCCTCGAGGTCCATCCATGTTGCTGCAAATGGCAGGATGTCCTTCTTTTTTATGGCTGATCTCAAGCACTCCTTAAGTGCCATCTCAATCCTCACTAGGCCCCATGGAAGAAAACCTTGTTACCCCTGTCACTGATGAGGACCCTCAGACCCA
>NW_011889444.1:130514-145807 GCF_000151845.1 Pteropus vampyrus | reverse complement strand
GGGAAGGGAAGGGAAGGGAAGGGAAGGGAAGGGAAGGGAAGGGAGTATTGAGTCAGAGACAGACAGAGGTTGGCCAACAGCCTCTCTGTAGGTCCATTAAGTAGTAGTGATTTGGCCACTAGCAGACCCTAAAATCCATCCTATACCTATAGCTCCATAAACAATCTTTTCTGAGGAGGCCTCTCCCCTGATACCTCTGGCGTCATCATAACTTGAGGCAATGGCTAGGGACACTGGCTGTGGAGAAACCCTGTCTCCTTTACTAATTTCCATCTGCATGACACTGGGCAAATCATATAATTTTTCTGGGTCTCAGACTCTCGCTTGTAAAGTGGGGATGGTTGCACCTATAATTCATGCAAAGCATTGGCACATGAAAAGCCTAGAATGAATGATAACTTATGAACACTGTCGGCATTATTATTCCTAGTGGCTGACTGTTGTATTTTTCTCCTTTGTGGGATGAGGAACTTGCTACTCTCAGAGGTAGGCCTCATCTGTCCACCTCTATGGGCTAATGTGGGGACAGTGACAGTCAACATAAGGGCTTGGGGAGGGAAAGGAGATATGGTATACAGAATAATGACCCCCACAGTTGTCTACATTCTAATCCCCAGAATCTGTGAATGTCACCTGACATGGCAAGAAGGACTTTGTAGATGTGATTAAGTTAAGCATTTTGAGATGAGGAGATTACTTTGGATTATCTGACAGCCCCTGTGTAGGATCAGAAGGCTTCTTATAAGTGAAAGGAGGAGGCAGGAGAGTCAGTGTCCATGTGACCATAGTCTGGGTCATAACACAATCTTAAATTTAAAAGAACAAAAATAACGTACATTATTTTTTCTGGCCATAATGAAACTAAAGTAGAAATCGATGACAGAAAAATATCTGGAAAATTCCCAAATGTTTGAAAATTAAGACACTTGGCTTTTCCGTGCCGCTTTTGCCGTAGGCACCTGCCCTCGACTGCCACATGTTCCCCTAAGCCCACCATTGCATGGGAGTCGAGCCTGAGACAGCGATCCTACTGTTAGTGCTTCGTGTTTCCGGTCCTGCGAAGTGGGGTCAGAGCTGGTGCAGGGAAGCTTCCAAACCGCGTTTATTTTTAGGCTCGGATGTAAAGCTGGGAAGAGTGGGGAAGGGATCCAGTTAAGGGGAATATTAAAATGAAGGAAGGAGCTAACTTGCATATCCACTAAAAAGATCCACAGTATCTCTGATGGCAGTGAATTTGGATGGAAGATACCATGAGCACCCAGAATTTTTGCAGAAAAAATCCTTTTCCCTAAATAAAATGTGGAATCAGAAAGCTGCAAAACCGGAAGAGGCTGTGCAAACTCAGGTTGCATGAATGTCAGCAGAAATCTATGGATTTCTCTTTCAGGGACTTAAGGGAAAGGCAGACATTGGCCAGTTTTCCCTAGCTCTGTTTGCCCCCATGTTTAGCTTAGCTTAATGAAAACACTCCAACCAAAGTCAATACAACCTAAGAATTCCTGGTACCCATGGGCCATCTTTTGTCTTTTTCAAAAGGTTACTGTCAGGTTGGAGGGATGTCATTAGGCAACATACAACTGCAGTGTTCTGTAACTTCTTACATTAGAGAGGAAAAGAACAAGTTTCTAATATTTTGTAGGAAGTTGCCATAATATTAGTATTAGAACCCAACAAGAAGCCCTTAATGAGGTAAGCTTATGTTTTAGGCATTCATTAAGAAAAAGTAGAAAAATAGATTTTTCTTTTGCTTTTATCTTTTTAAAATTTTGATTGAAGTGAAAGAAAAGTAAATTTCTTTTTAAAATTAAAAAAAACATAAATCAGGTAGCTGATAAAAACGGACAAAAGGAGTGAAGTGATTTTTTAAAAGCCTTAATAAAGGTGGTCTGGAATTAGATTAAGAAAATGTTCAGATGAGAGAAAAAGGCAGAAAAAATTATCAAAGAAATTATCAAAAGAATTATCAAAAGAATTATCAAAAATTATCAAAGAAATAATGCAAGAATATTCCTTATAAACGAAGACCATGAGAATCCAGCACAAAGGTGTAAAGACAAAAGTGTTACTGTAAAATTTCAGAATACCAAAACATTAAAATAATAAATCCTAAAAAAATAAATAAATAAACATGTACAGGAAGTTTGGACAAGAATACGTATAGATGAAAAATGAGCACATGAAAATATGCTCATACAAAGTAATGCAAAGTAAAACCCCAAGGAGATAGCATGGTACACCTTTTAGAATGGCTAAAATTAAAAGACCGACCATTCCAAGTGTTAATGAGGATGTGAAGCAACTGGAACCCTCATACGCTGCTGGTGGGAATGTAAAATTGTACAGCCATTTTGAAAAATGTTTTGGCAACTTGGCAATAAAGCTATGAACTCCAGATAAATTGAAGAAAAATAAATTATGAGGCAAATAGAGCAAGTAAAAGTTTCTATGGTGAATGTGAATTAAGACAAAAGACAATCTTAAAAGCAAAAAGATAGTTATGAGAAGTACACAGAAGTTTTGAATCCTGACTTAAAAATTAGCTGCACCAGAGACTAGTGATTTGACCTTGAATAAGATATATGTATCTTCTCTTATCCTCAATTACCTCATATAGAAAATGAAAATAATTGAGCAGTGAAATTTTTTTTTAATGAAAAAGGGGACAATGAACAGATAGATTGAAATGTATTTATAGCAAAGTGGTACCTAGAACACACACATCAATCCCTGGGGAGAAGCCATTTCTGACCTGTGCTCTGAGCATCCCCTAGTTCACGCTTGCCATGGCTATCATCACACTTGTCCTGTCATTATCTTCTGGATGGTTCTCTGCTCATTAACTCTGGACTCTCTGAGAACTTGTATCCTGCATGCATCATTCTTATGTCCCCAGAGCCTGGAGCCTGATTCCCAGGTGCTCAGGTTTTCTTGTTTTTTTCTTTTGACTGAGTATTGATGATACATGCTGCTCAATCAAGTACAGCCAATGATGAGGTTCAGAACACACTACCCTAAAATATGGCACCTTGGTATATTAAACATTTCAAGCTGAAATTTGAAAAATAGCAGATGCAGCATGGATTTTCTGACCTTCCTCTGAAACAGGTCATAAGACCTTCATGTGAGAGGTGCCCTTCCTGTACCCAAAGGAGCATCCTTATCTCAGAAGACATTGGGCACTGACAGGAATCTGAACAGGCCTTGCTGTTTCCCCTAGTTTACTATACTTAGCTCATACCCTTTTCTGTCCTGTCACATTTTCTCATAACTGTCCACACTTCATCAAATCTAACATAAAATGCTCAGATATAACTACTACTTTGGGTCATATAAAACAAATCTGTATGTTTTTCTTGTTAATCTGTCTTTTGTTACAGGGGCCCAGCTGAGAATATTTTTTTCCTTCCCACGCCATTTTTAAACAAGCATTTTTTTACTGTAAATAATACATTATAAATGAGATCATAGGAAATCTCTTTGCAAAGTCTTAAGCGGAGGGTATGCAGGAAAAGGTTAACACAGCAGGCCTGGGTTGCTCAAACACTACACATTCCAAAGAAAGCCTATCTCTAGAACCGGCCCTTCGCTGGTTCCCAAAAGATAACCTCTGAGCCCTTGGAATATTTTGCCCGATAGTGTTTTGCATGCTTGAGACTTTGCGCCACGCTATACCAGCAGAACAGGGTAAGTTTATGGTGAAATGTTTGATTCTGCTCTGGGGAGATATGTTCTGACACACAAGCTCTGTAGGCCTATGTGACTGACTCCCAAAAACCATGGACACCAAGACTCAGATGAGCTTCCATGGTTGGTAACACCTCACATGCTGTCACACATCATTCCTAGAACATAAAAGTATGTCTCCAGGCAACTCTACTGGAAACACTTGGGAAAAGAATCTTGTATCTAGTTTCTCCTGGACTTCAATTCACCTCACGTGTCTTTTCTCTTTGCTAATTCTAATCTATATTCTTTTACTATAATAAACCAAACCGTGAGTATAACAGCTTCCAAGTCCTCTGAGTCCTAGATCACCAACCCTGAGAGTGGGGATCCTTGACACAGGGAGCTCGTGCCCTTTACCCCACTTTTTCCAGAACCATCTATCACCAGTGTATTGCCTACTTTTGTAAGAAATCTTGGTCACTCCTTTCTCAGATCAGCCCTCAAGTAGGGGTTACATTGGCTAACACACTCAAGTCTTCCTACTTATATACAAAGGGGCTGATGAACAGACTAGGTTCTGAATACTTTTTGAATACTGCCAACTTGGTTAGTTTTAAGTGTTAGGCATGGATGTCTCTCAGCCTTCTAGCAACAGAATCAAGTATGTGAATCCAGTGATCATTAGATTTGGGAAGTCCAATTGACCTTTCATCATTCTGTTTTCTTTCCTCCTGCTTCATGGCCACTCCACTATTTTTCTAGGTCCCTTTCCTATGCTTTGTATTTCAACTGCTCTTCTGCTTATGTCTGTTTGCCTTACCAGTATGACATTCCCCATGGCAAACACTTATTAGTATTTTACCTCACTTATTCATCATAGCAATCATTTAGCATATTGTAATTATTTTAGAAATTGGGAAAGTCCCTAAGGATGTAGCAACCTTTCCCACCATTAGTGTGTGTGTCAGGGGCAGTACTGAAACCCATGGCTATTTCATGCCACAGCCTTTAAGGAGAGAGTAGGTAGGATCAAAGTCATTTTTGCCTCAGCAAGTCTCCCTGGTTCCTTTCCCTCTTCTACCCAGGTTCTAATCCTCTCAGTCCCTAGTTCTATGGCCTAGGGACTGTTTATATATTTTGCAGCAAATAGAGATACCTACATTTAGTCTCTTTTTAATTGAACAGATTTTCAGTCCTTTTGGGTCAGAGAATAGTTTTAAACCTCTGTATGAGTGACAAATAATTGCTGTATGTATCACCGTATCATACTTTAAGCAAGATGGTTTCTGAGTAGGGTCTTCTCAAAACTGTTTGGGGCGTGAAGATACAAATGAAGAGCTCAGAGATGTAACTTGCTGTCACTGCGTATAGTAACAGGGGTATAAGACTGGAATTGGGCAGTTGGGAGGCTTCTGAGTGAGATCTGGTGACTGTCAGGCCAATGATGGATTCTGTAAAAAGAGATTTGCAGTTGCTCCCTCTCTACCTCTGAATAACTTTGAAAAACAAGCATGTGTGCAGGGGATGTTGTGGCATTTTGCCATGAGGCTTGTGGCATAAGTTCTTTTCTCTGTCTTCCAGTGTCCCAAATAGCTTTAGTATTCTAGTTATATACTTCCATAGCACAATAAGAAAAACATGTTATTTTTAAATGTTTGTATCAATGATTTCAACTGAGACACCATGTGAGGTCTGCATGCCACATGTTGGGAAACCCTTCAAGGAAAGAACAATGCCTTTTAAGTCAAATAAAAGTACACACATATATTTAAATTTTTTATAAAAACATCAGATTACAACTAAAGTCATATTGACACCACCAGTTCTGTACTCAACACTTTCAGGAAATTTTACTCAGAAAAGAACAAGGATTTTGAACTTATAATTTGAATCCTCCAATGTTTCCTACTGGAGTCAGAGATTACCAATTTTGTGTAAACTCTGACTTAACCTCCTTGTGAGGATTTGATAAGGTCATACATGTACAGAACCTAATACAAAGAAGTGGCTATTAGATAGTACACACCCTGTGTGTTATTTCCTGTTATTATTAAAGACTCGATAAATGGAGCTATTGTCATAATCGTACATAGCTCAGGGTTTGGTCAGCCCAATCATGTAGCAGAGACTGAAATTATCCAGGCAAGCTAATAGAGCCAACTTTTCACTAACTGTGTGTATTAATGTCAGCATAAAAGCAGGAACAGGTTGCTTTCAGAGTGACAGCATTATTGTAATTATCTTGCAGGAAAGATGGGTACCTCACAAAGGCTGAAGTCATGGGGACCTGGAGCTTCCCCTTCTCTCACTGCCCCATAAAGTAGGGTCCAATACTAAAAAAAGAAATGCAATCCAGAAGCATCTGAACCTGGGAAAGCCTAGCACTACATTCCTCCAAGCCTTGCAGAGACTTTCACTCCAGAGACTAGAAGAGATTTTACATACCAATTCATTGTATGAATCTAGTGTAACCTTGGTACCAAGGTCCAAGAGAGCCCACGAAATAAAAGTATAGGCTAATATTGCCCAGGAGGTCATACATAAACATCCTAGAAAAATTATTATTCAGAAGGATAATGTGACCAATTTCTCCCCCTAAGTCAAAGTTTGTTTAATCATAGAAACTTACTTATGTAATTCAGCACACTAACAGATTAACAGAGAAAAATCTTATCTCAATAAATGCACTATAGATTCAAGATGCATACTCTTAGCAAACTAGGAATAGAATAACTTTACTCTGATAAAGTGTATCCACAAAAAGTACAATAAATATGGTGAAATGTTGAAAATTTTTCTAACAGGGTAAGACAAGGATGGTCCACTATCACTAGGTGGGTCTGCCCAATGCCATGAAATGAAAAAATGAAAAAAAGGAAATAAAAGATTTAATGTTTAAAATGACAAGAAACAAAATTATTATTCAAAGATGATATGATCATGTATGCTGAAAACTGAAGACCCTAAAGGTAAATGTGTGGAATAAGTATATTAAGCAAGGCTGCTGGATAGAAAAAGCAATATACAAAAATTGTATCTCTACATACCAGTTCAGACAAAATATAAAATTTCAAAAAAACATACAATTCTTAATAGCATCAAATACTTAGGAAAATAATTAACAAAAGACCTGCTAGGTTTCTTTGGACAAAACTGCAAATCTTTATTGAGAGAATTTTAAGTCAAATTTCCAACACAGGAATAGCCTGCATGGTTTCAGCTTATCTTCATTTAAATCTGTGGTTGTCCTTCCCCTGTAAGATAAATAGTTGGGAATATTACTTAATAAAACTTAATTTAGATGACACTAAAAGCATACAAAGGATACTACATTTTAGTTTTATAAAATGGACTAAAACCAGAACTCTAAAGGTGAATCTTTGTCTTACGTCCAGTTAAACCTCTATAGAGATTTCAAAGGTAGACTTTCAGGCACATGAACAATATTTGTTAAATGCACTACTCTGTACAGATAAAGACTGTTCAAGTTCATGTCAGATTAAAACTAATGCATCATTTCAAACTAATGCATCATTATGTAGAAAGCAAAAAATTATACTTTTAGTAAAAATCCAATCAAACAACAAATGAAAAACCTAAGAAAAGAAACTTTTTGGAAATATTTAAATGTTTTGACTTGAAAATATATTCTGAATATAGGACATCTAAAACAGTAATGTCATGTTTGGAACTGCTCAAGTGAAATAAATAGAAAGGCTAACATTGTATTTGTTTTGGCTCTATTGTGGAAAAACGCAAAACTGTTCCTTTAAGCTAGTTTAGCCCTTATGTGGTTGCTTTAGGTCGCATAACCATGTGTCCCTGTCCATACTACTGCTATAATTATGAATAGTGACTCTTCACATTTTTAAAATCATTCCAATTGATATAATAAATTATATGGTCATACTAGTTTTAAGCCATTACTATCAAAGGTAACATGAAATCGTGGAAGGAAGAGGGTTCAGGGAGAGGAAAAAAGCAACTTGAAAAGGCAAACATACAGGTGTATATATGTATGTGTGTGTGTATTTGAAATTGTCTCTAACATACTATTAAGACCACGGTTGCTTGCAATCTCAAGCAGTTGATCTTGATCTTCTAGCATGGACAGTCAATTCACTGGTCCGGTCCATGGCCTGAGGGTTGGGGAACCCTGCTCTATATGTTATTAAAAATATAATATTGTAGAAAACAGACATCCTATAATGTGCATGCTTAATGGATAACATACCTGCTTCTGGCATTCTAATGGGCTCCAGATTTAACAGACTCCTCCCCTTGACATCAGGACCATCTCCACGCTCACGCCCAGTCTTCGGATAAGCCAGTTCCTGTAGAGTAGCTTCCAGGGCAGACCCTTGCAAATGAAAAGGTTATCAATTTAAGAAACAAAATATGAGCTATGAATAAGGAAATAAGATTCATTTTCTGTGTTATTAAAGTCTCAGGCCAGTGTGGTAATAAATGTGATGCATAAGAATCACAAGTACATTAATTTAGGAGTCTGTTTCCAGAAACTTTTTAGAAAGCAGGTTTTTATTACCCTCTTCTTGTCCCAAAACTGACCTCAGAAAACTCAGGTACTTTGTGCTTATCTGTACTGTACTTGTACTTATCTGTGATGTTATCAAGTCTAACTAGATTGTGATTTCAAAGCTGAAATCATATCCCTCATTAGTACTTAGCTTGTCACATGGCATGAATAGATCGAGTGAAAAAAGTCCTAAAAAATAATAAAGCCCAATTGGTGAACATTCTGCAAACCAACTGTTCTGCCCTCTTCAAAAATGTATCATGAATGACAAAAAAAAAATTAAAGTATTGCACATAAAGAAGGCTAAATAGAAGACATGACAACTAAATGCAATGTATGATCCTAGACTAGACTCTGAATCAAAAAAAAAATTCGTATGAAGGAAATTATCAGGACAACTGGGGAAATTTGAATGTATACTACATATATTAAATGACTGCATTTTCTCATTGTAAAATTCCAGATTTTGTTAATTGTACAGTGGTTAACCAAGGGAATAACCTTTCTCTTTGTTCTTATTATATATACACTAAAGTACTTGGTTCATAAGAGTTGAAATTTAACATTTCAACATTAGTAGTAAACATCTATAAGTGTGTGAAGAGGAAAGGATATGATACCAATGTAATAGGAACTATTAACGATCAGTGACTCTAGGTGAAAAGTATGAGTTAACATCTATTCTTGTAATTACCATTTCTGTAAATTTTATGTTTTGGTAATATAAAGAAAAAATTAAAAGGAATATGTAATAAATTACATTGTACTTCAGGAAGACAGCAGTTACTTGAACTATGGTTTAAAACAAAATTTACCATCTTAACCATTTTTAAGTGTACAGTTCAATAAGGAGTTATTTTACAAATTAACAGCAACTAGGAATGGACTTTACATATTTGTTTTTCTGTATTACAAAACTTTTATTTTAAATGACAAGCTAAGGACAAACTATATGTATAATTCTTGTATTTTGCCATCAGTGTACAGCAGTGATCAACTACCATAAATAACATTTCAATTATGATTAAAATGTAGTTTTCTGAAGGATAAGCCAAGTGGATGCGTGGGGCTATGACAACTCTTATAGTTGTGACACCCACTCCCTATTAAGGTAACAAATACTTATTTTGTTAAAAATAAACTGAAGTTATAATTAGGTCCAAAGGCCCTATATGTAACTTAAATCCCATGTAAAACAAAGTACCAAAAATAACAGCAAATCATTAATAAATAACAGCAAAATACTTGTTTTGTAGTGAGATAAAAGAAAGTGGGATGGGAAGATATGGGCATTGTTGTCATATTTTAGAAACCTTTAACAGTGGCCTAAGTTATATAAATGTTTTCCTTCAAAATACTACACGTATCTGAGATTGTTTCATGTTAATCTTAGATTAATCTTTTGATTTTCCTAACCACAGGATTTATCTGCCTTTCAAAAGCCAATTTAAAAAGCTTACTAAACCAACTACTTATATGCCAATATTCTGAATTATCTAGCTTTTATCAAACCTACCATATAAAAATACCAAATACAGAAACAGTGGCCATCATTCATTGACTCATTTCCTGAGTCTATCCCATTCCATTGAATTATCTATTCCTGGGCCAGTACTGAGCTATATTACAGCACAGACATTTAAGTTTTAAGCAAAATCACTTTTTTTACAGCAGCATAGGTGGTAGGAAAACACAAACTTTAGAATGAAATACAAATTTTGTATTCAACCATCAGGTACTCTTTGAGAAACAATCCTTGAGCCTCAATTTCCTCATTTATAAAATGGGGGAAATTTAGTTAGGAACTGCCTGAAACTGCAAACTATACTCTCTTCATTTGGCCAATTTTCAGGCAATGTTTGAGATCCCTTTCTATTGTTTTCTTTTCTCCTGTTACTGATATAGATAATGCATGAGGCACAAGCAAACGCACAGAAACCCAACAAGCATTCTTCTTCCCTTTCCCTTCACCTTGAACCACAGGTGCTTTTTCAACTTCTCTCTCTTGATCAAGAGTAATATCCTGACTCACAGTTGGTGGCTTCTCTTGTTGAGGTTGCTCATCACTGGGCTGCTTGGCCTAGGAGTGTATGTGTGCATAATGAAGTTTTATTATTAATTTACACCAATGTTATAAATACACAGAATACATAGATATACTTGGCTAAATAAAAACTGAAAATATTCCTCTAATATAATTCAATATACTTGTTCTTAAGTTACTCTTTCCTCAGAGGGGCTACTCCAAGGAAAGAATTGTCCACAAGAACTTTGGAAGCTATTTTCATCTAAATTGGGATGGATGTGTGCAATCTGTTGTTAATAAGCACGAGGAGTCATCAGCTGTTATTTCCCAGGAACGTAACAGCATCAATCCAGGCAACTCCAGAATGTAATCCTCCAGGATTAAGTCCTTTATCAGTGTATCCATACTAATTTGACAACATTTTTACAGAAATAAATTTTTAATTTAAAAAAAATCAAATGTTAAAGCACTTACAACCACAGGCCCAACCAGTTGGGAAGATTTTTCATCATCTCGATGTCTTCTAGGTTTGAATGTTGACCTTGGTTGCTCACTCATATTTCACACTGAAAACAACAGTGGTTTGGAAAACTCAGAGCATAACTATATTTGACTATTTCCATGGCCAAATAGTGAAGTATATTTCTTAATATTAAAAATATTTTCAATTTACAAGGTAATTTAATTGTGCATGCTTTCCAATCAAACCAAATCTGACAGCTTGAAAGAGTAGTTGTTCATGTCATGGCCAAACTGACAGAAATTACCTTAAGACACACAGTAAAAGACAAGAACACATTTCAAATGAGGTTTCATTTCACAACTTGATTCACTATCATAGAAATAATTCAAGAAAAACTACTAGAAATTAAAACTTGAATAACTACTTGTGGCACACTCATTTAAGCCCTTTCTCACCCCCAATACCCAATAAAGTATTTTGGGGACACATGGCCACACTAATTTGTATACATATTGTCTATGACTATTTTTCCACTAAACAGACAGGGCTGAGTGACTAATATAGACCCTATGTGACACTCTATTTTAGCACTCTGCTGTGTGCACTATGAATCTTGGGGAACAGTCACAACCCCAAAGCATGCAGGTATCCAGACCCATACTTTACCATCTGCAAAGCCACCTACCTAGGGCCGCAATGAGGGCTCCCAATTCTAAGCTGAGCAGTTCCTGTTGTCTCTAGGACCCAGATACCAAAAATAACACTATCAAGACTCTCCCCATCTTCATCTGACTCCTCCACTACATGTCCAATGTCCTCCCTTATCCCGGCCCCATGTGAATGCTATTCCTTGAGGACCTTCCTCCTCAGAGGCCAAATAAAAGTGCCTCAATCCACATGAAGCTGGCTGGACTCTCCTCTCAACATTCATTCACACATAAACTCCTAAAAGAATTGATCTGAGGACCTACAAGTTGAGTTTCAACCAGTGAGAATGAAACTAGACCATAAGATGTAACCCACGCAGCTCAGCATCACAAATCTTAACAAACCACCCACACTGATGGGAAAACGTGCGGCAGTACGCATGCACAGTGTCCCACTGCACAGCATGAGCTGGTTTCCTTGCCCCTTTACAGCCTTGGACAAAAGACTCTGATGTCTGCCTTCCATCGGCCAATCCAGGTGCCTCCATGACCCAGACACCTCAAATAATGAACACAAGTCTCTCTCATCTTAATCTTATCCCAACCCCATGACAACGACAAAAGCCATGGTGGCCACTGAGTCTTAAAGGAAAAAGATGACAACCTCGAGGACCTTCCTCCTCCAAGACCACAACTCGGTGTCCCGAACCTTGCACACAGCGCACGCCAAAGACCGATGGGATGGCGTATAGCACTAGGCATGCGTGCGGCGTCCCGCGCGCTGTATGGGCTGGTTTCCCCGCCCCTTTACAACCCCGACCACGGGCTCCTGAATCTGTCTTCTGTGGGCCAATCTTGTTATATCCATAACCCAGACACCTCAAATAACAAACACAAGTCTCCCATCTTCGTCTGACTGCCCTCTCTGTGGCCCGCCATCCTCCCCTATCACAGCCTCATCATAACAACACGGATCGTGGTGGCTGCTACGCCTTAAAGACAACCTTGAGGGCCTTCCTCCTTGGAGGCCAGAGATCGGGCCAATCCGATCGCACGAAACTTGCTGACTCTCCCCTCACACTCACTCACAAACTCCATGAAGAACAGTTCTGGGAACCTACCAGTTGAGTCTCAGCCAACGAGAAAGAAACCAGACGGTAAGACACGACCCTCACAGCTCGGCACACCAAACCTTGCACACGGTTCACACCAAAAACCGATGGGATGCCGCACGGCACTAGGTGTGCACATGCGCACTGTATCCTGCGCGCACTGCCTGGGCTTCTTTCCCCGCCCTCCTACGGGCCCCACCGAGGACTCCCGAGTCTTTCTCTGTGGGGCAATCCTGATGCATCCACGACTCAGATACCTCAAATAACGAACATAAGTCTCTCCCCATCTTCATCTGACCCTCTCCAATCTGCGGTACTCCATCCTCCCTTGCCTGACCACCTCAAGGGCCATGGTGGTCACTATGCCTTAAAGACAACGTCGAGGACCTTCCTCCCCGGAGGCCACAGATCGGGCTGACCCAATTGCACAAAACCCTCTGGCTCTCCCATCACACTCACACTTCAATTCTGTGGAGAATGGATCCGAGGACTTACCAGTTGAGTCTCAGCCAACGAAAAAGAAATCAGACGTGCACAGTTCCGCGCGCCGAACCTTGCACACCGCCCACGCCAATGGCCGCTAGGAACGCTCACGGTACTGAGCATGTGCACTGCGTCCTGCGTGCTCTGCGTGGGCTGGTTTCCCCGCCCACATACGGGCCCAACCGAAGACTCCCGAGTCCATACTCCGAGGGCACTTCCTTATATCTTGAGGACTCAGACACCTCAAGTAAAGCCCCAAAGTCTTCCCCACCTTCATCTGACCACATCCCTTCATGGCCCACAGTCCTTTCTTGTCCTCACCCTGCCACAACAACAAGGGGTACAGTGACTGCCTATGAATAGTGGTAAATGCCTACTAAAACAAATGACAACATATTCCACAAGACTTACATAAGACTAAGAGTCTTAATACCTAATATTCAAAATATTCAGCATATAAATCAAAACTACTCAGAATATAAATGACTAGGAATGCTCATTTTGGCAGCACATACACTAAAATAGAATGACGAGGAAAATCTCAACTAACATGGGAAAGACAATCAGTGGACACCAGTGCAGGAAAACTGAGGGGTTGGGAATATCTGACAGTCTTTAAAGCAATCATGAATTCTTTTGAAACAAATAGAATAGAAAAATAGAAAGTCTTGGCTCAACAAAAATATTTTAAAAAGTAAATGCAATAAAGAGCTGGTTCTTTGAAAAGGTTAATAAAATTCACAAAAACCTGGCTAGATTCACTAAAGAAAAAAAAAGAAAGGACACAAATAAACAAAATCAGGGATGAAAGAGGGGAAATTACAAAAGACACTGCAGAAGTACAAAGGACCATACAAAAATACTATGAAAAAGCATATAACAACAAATGTAATAACCTAGAAGAAACGGACCAGTACTTAGAAAAATACAACGATCCTAGACTGAATCAAGAAGAACTGGAGAATCTAAATAGAATGATCAGCAATACGGAAATTGAAACAATCATCAAAAATCTACCAAAAAGTAAAAGTCCAGGATCAGATGGCTTCACCAGCAAATTCTACCAAACATTCAAAGAAGATTTAATACCTATTCTCCTCAAACTCTTCCAAAAAATTGAAGAAGAGGAAATACTTCTCAACTCATTTTATGAGGCCAATATCACAGTGATACCAAAACCTGGTAAAGATAACACAAAAAAAGAAAACTGCAGACCAATATCTCTCATGAACACAGATGCAAAAATCCTAAATAAGATACTAGCGAACCAAATACAGCAACATATTAAAAAGATTACACACCACGATCAAGTGGGCTTCATCCCAGAGGCACAGAGATGGTTCAACATACGCAAATCGATTAATGTGATACACCACATAAACAAATTAAAAAATAAGAATCATATGATCGTATCAATAAATGCAGAAAAAGCCTTTGACAAGATACAGCACCCATTTATCAAAACACTTAACAAAATCGGTATAGAATGAAAATACCTTAATAAAATAAAGGCCATATATGACAAGCCCTCAGCCAATTATACTTAATGATGAAAAACTAAAAACCTTCCCTCTAAGATCAGGAACAAGGCAAGGCTGTCTACTAGCACCACTGTTATTTGGAGGTCCTAGCGAGTGCAATCAGGCAAGAGAAAGATATAAAAGGCATCCAAATAGGAAACGAAGAAGTCTAACTGTCACTATTTGCGGATGACATGATTCTATATTAGAAAACCCTAAAAACTCCATAAGAACACTACTAGAAACAATAAGCAAATATAGTAAAGTTTCTAGATACAAAATCAACATTCAAAAATCCATAGCATTCTTATGCTCTAATAATGAAGTGTCAGAAAAAGAAGTAGAAAAAATAATTCCTTTTGCAATTGCAACAAAAAGAATAAAATACCTAGGAATAAATCTAACAAAACATGTGAAGGACCTATATAATGAAAACTACAAGACACTATTAAAAGAAATCAAAGAAGATACAAAAAACTGGAAAGATATTCCGTGTTCTTGCATTGGAAGAATCAACATAGTTAAAATGACCTTATTACCTAAAACAGTATACAGATTTAATGCAATCCCCATCAAAATCCCACCAGCATTTTTTAAAGAAATGGAACAAAAAATCATCAGATTTGTATGGAAGCACAAGAGACCCCGAACTGCATAGAAGACAACGTAGGAACGAAACTCATGGACCTTGGACTTAAAGAGCATTTTATGAATTTGATCTCAGAGGCAAGAGAAGTAAAAGCTAAAATAAATGAATGGGACTACATCAAACTAAAAAGCTTCTGCTCAGCAAAAGAAACCGTCAACGAGGTAAAGAGACAACCATCCAAATGGGAAAA
>NW_011889444.1:95482-129413 GCF_000151845.1 Pteropus vampyrus | reverse complement strand
GGAAATTTAGAAATGAACAATATGATAAAATTAAAATCTTACTGGATGGGTTCAGAGATTGAAAGAAAAATGAACAGAATCTGAAGGACCTATGGTAAAATACTAAAACATCTATAATTTTTATCAGAAACCTAGAAGAAGTGAAAGAGTATGGTAATTAAGAATATTTTTAAGTAATAATTGCTAGAAACTTCACAAATTTTGCAAAATATGTAAACCAGATTCAAGAAGCTCAGCAAATACCAAACAGAATAGACCCAAGGAAAACCACGCCCAGACATACCATAATCAAACGGCTGAAAACTACAGGCAAAATAATCTTGAAAGCAACCAGAGAAAAATGAGTGCATTACTTGGAAAAATGACTCAAAGGACTGCAGAACTCTCACCAGAAATCATGGAGACCAGTAGGAAGTGTATCAACATTTTTTAAATGCTAAAAGGAAAGAACTGTAAATCCAGAATTCTACATCCAGCAAAATATCCTTCAGGAATGAACACCTATAAAAGACATTTGCCGATGCTGGAAAACAAAAAGAATGTGTTGTTAGCAGACTTACAGGAATTGTAATTGAAATTCTTCAGACAGAAGGAAAATTATACCAGAAGGAAACTTGGAACATCAGGAATGAAGGAAGAGCAACAGAAATGGGTAAATATTTGGCCAAATATAATAGACTGTTCTTCTCCTTTTGAATAATTAAAATTTATTTGAGGATTGAAAGTAAAAATTAAATCATTGATGGGGTTTCAGTGTATGTGGATGTAATATATAACTATAACATAAAGAGGGAGACTAAAAGGATGTATATGGTGGTAAGAGTTCTACATTCCATGTGAAATGGTAAAAATACTGAATCTCAGTAGGCTATGAAGAGTTAACTATGTCTATTTTAATTCCTAGATGAATCACTTTAAAAAGTATATGAAGAGACACGGTCAAAAACACAATAGATAAAAGGGATGCTAAAAGATGTTCAAATAACCCAAAGGAAAACGAGAAAGCAGAGAGACAGAAAACAGAGGGAAGAAACAGAAAACAAATGACAAAATACTACACATAAATCCAAACATACTACTAATTGCCTTAAGTGTAAAGGTCTAACTCACCAAAGTCAAAGATTATAAGACTATAAATCAAAGATTATAACAATGGATTTTTTCTTTAAAAAAAAAGCAACATGACCCAACTATTATGTACAATAAACTCACTTTAAATATAATAATATAGGTAGGTAAAAATAAAAGGATGGAAAAAGATATACCAAATAAACACTAATGAAAAGAAAGCTTGACTAGTGAAACAAGTCAGACAGAGAAAGGCAAATACCATATGATTTCACCTGTATGTGGAATCTAAAGAACAAAATAAACAAATAAAATGAAGACAGACTCATAAATACAGAGAACAAAGTGGTGATTGCCAGATGGTAGGGGATTCTGGGGGTGGGGGGACAAATTGGTAGTTACGAAACAGTCCATAGGGAATATAGTCAATAATATTGTAATAACAATATATAATGCCAGGTGGGTAAGTAGACTAATTGGGGGGAATCACTTTGTAAATTATATAAACGTCTAACCACTATACTGTACACTTGAAACATGTAAAATAATATTGAATGTCAACTATAATTGAAAAATAAACATTTTTTCAAAAAAGAAAGCTTGAGTGACACTATTAATATCCTACAAACTACAGGACAAAGAAAATTAGCAAGGATAACGAGAGATATTACAAATTGATAAAAATTCACCAAGAATGCATAATTTATAATGTATATGCACTTGCGTTGGGGATCCCCGAGACCACCCCAGGTTCAATTATTTGCAAAGAGGATTCACAGAACTCAGTATAAAGCTGTACTCATGGCTTAAGATTTATTACAACTTAAGGATACTAAGTAAAATCAGCAAAAGGTAAAAGTGCATGGGGTGAGATCCAGAGGAAAGCAGCATGAGCTTCTAAGAGTCCTTTCCCAGTGGAGTCACACAGTTCGTTCATCCAGCGATGAATTGTGATAACATGTGCGATTTTCTCTACCAGAGCAGATCGTATTAGATACTCAATGCTTTCTTCCTAAAATCAGAAATGAGGCAAGAACGTCCACTCTCACTCTTGTTATTTAACATTGTATTGGAAATCCTAGCCAGTTCAGCAAGGCAAGGAAAAGACATAAATGGCTTACAGTTTGAGAAGAAGGAAATAAAACCACCCCAATTCTCAGGCGGCGTGATTATCTGCAGAGAAAATCCCATGGAATTTATTTTTAAATATTAGAATAAGTGAGTTTAGCAACATTGCAGAATACAAGCTCAGCACAAAATATGAAGCATATTTTTCCCCTCTTTAATTCCCCCCGCCCCACACTTCCACCACTGACCTACGGATGTTGCCATTTCCCCTTAAGAACTGGATCTCTGAAGGCAGGGCATCTCCTCTCACACACTCGCTGCACTGGGGACTGGCACACCCCGCGCACCCGGCGCACCCGGGGTATGGTCCGTGGCTCCACCTGCAGCAGGAACCCAAGACCTTCTGCGTGTAAAGCAGATGTGCTAACCACTACACTACAGAGCCACCCGCTCGAGCATATTTTTATATACAGCAACGAACAATGTAAACTAAATTTTTTTTAAACGCGCAATAATTTTTTTACAATAGCTCCTCAAAAGAAATCTAACAAAACATGTACAGGATCTGTGAATGTTGAAAACTACAAGAAGCTGATCGAAGAATTAAAAGACCTAAATAAATGAGAAGACTTACTATCTTCATGAGTTGACAGATTCAATATAGTTAAGATGTCAATTGTTCCCAAATTGATCTACAGATTTAATGCAATTCTAATCGAAATCCCAGCAGGATTTTTTTGTAGATGCAGACTAATGATTCCAAAATGTACATAGAAAAGCAAAGGAACTAGAACTGTCAAAATCATTTTGAAAAGGAAGAACAAAATTGGAGGACTAACTTGGATTTTCGGAATTACTATAAAACTACAGTAAGCAAGATAGTGTGATATTGGAACAGGGACAGGCACACTTTGTAATATATCAATTGGCCATATTTGTGTGTGAGGGTATGACTATGAAGGGGCAGCACATGAGAGTTCCATAGGGTAATGGAACAGTCATGTTTCCTGAATGTAGTGGTGGTTACATGAATCTATACACGTTAAAACTCACAGAACCCCCAAAGTCAGTTTTACTGTATGACAATTTTTTTGATAAATTTTTAAAATTGTCAATCAAGCAGGTGAAAATTCTCGCTTTCTGTAAAACTGTTTTAACACAGCAAATGGATGCCTAATAGTAGTCTTGCTTATTTTGAGCTATGTATAAAGGGAATCCTATAGCACATCCTCTCTTATATCTGACTTCTTTCACTTAACTTTTGTCTATGTGTGGTTTAGTTCATTCCATCTCATAGCTGTGTAGTATTCCATAGTGTCAGTATAATATAATGTATTTAGGTATTTCTTGTTGATGTATAATTGGGTTATTTCCAGATTGTTGCTTTAGAAATAGTTTTACTATATGAACATTCCTGTATCTCTCCCAGGTTTACATGTCTGTACAAGAATGCTTACCACAGCTAGTTTAGTATGACAAAAAGGTAAATCATACACAACCTAACCATCCAATAGGAGAATAACTAAATATGGCTATAATAAATGATGACACATCATCAAAATCATTTCAGAACATGTGAGCCACCATTTGGATAAGTTACACGAGTGCTCAGTGGGGGCGGTTGCAATGACTCAGAGCTCTATAACGATTCCAGATGGTTCACAGTAACCTTTAGGGCAGTGAGCTCACTGAGCCTTTCTCAGGGCTCCCCATGGGCAGAGATGAGGACAAACAGGAAGGATTTGGTGACATAGGCAGCTGGCCACCACAGAGCACTACAGAGAGGTCCTCAACTGATCCCCAGATCATGGTTCTGATCTCAGAACTTCCCCGCCTGCCTGACTGCCCTGAGCATTTCTAGGAAGGCAGACCCTGGGCTGTGCCTGAGGCCCAAGTCAGTTCTTCCCCACCAACTCTGACCTGCTCCTCCTCTTGGACCAAATCTGCTTTCTTGTCGACTCAGATTCCCCTCCATTCATGAGCATCCCATGCAGAGTGAGAGTGTAACTGTGCCCATTACACAGGTGAGGAGACAGGGCCAAAGAGGGCAGGAGCTGGGCCTGCAGCCCACAGCTGGCCAAAGTGCAGGTTATGAATTGGCCGTCCCTCATCCTGCAGCTGTACATCCCCTCAAACCATAGAAAGCTTTTCTGCTGCCTCCTCCTCCAGGCCTGTGTTTTCTCTATACCAGCAGCCCTGATGCATCTACTTGCCCCAGCTAGGGATTCTAGACCCAGCATTCAGGCCCTGGGAGGGGACTGGGTGGAGGCAGAGCTGACATTCGGCCAGGATCTGAATAGAGATTTGGTGGCCTTTTCCTAAACCCTAGGTTCTTTTGGGGCTACCCCCAGTGCCTTCAGAATTCAGGGCTATGCCGTCAGGACAGTCTGAGCTGTAGCCAGATTTGTCCTGAGATCCAGGCCACAGAGCCTGTCCATCTTGTGCAAAAAAGCCTATAATGCAACCTTTCATTGAAAAAAATTTAAAATATGACATCTTCCTTTTAACCACAGAAATGAGCTTCTGGTAGGAGGAAGAAGAGCAGGAGCAGAAGAGGGAGTAAAGCCATCTGCAAAAGACTGAACAACATTGACTAAGACCAAGGTCCTCCAGGAGGAAGGGGCAGAGCTTTCCCTAGGCTTCCCCCAGCTATCCACACACAGAGAGTGAAGCTTTGAGGGACACCCCGTCCTGGGGCTCACACCCAGAGGCCTGTGACCCCCTCAGGTGTGAATGTATAAACTTCCTCCCCTTCTCTGTCATCTTTGAGGCTTTCCAGATCTTGGAAATATGATACCCCCTGCTGGCAAAGATGGGTATCATTATAACATGGGCAGTCCAAGGCTGAGCTGTGCCTGGTCACACTGAGACCTCACCATGGAACCAAGGCTTCAGTCAGCCTTCCCTGAATCAAAGGGAAAGGTCACTTTCGGATTTGGACCTGGACTCACCCTGGACCACAGATATCCAAAACAAGAAGCGGAGGGGTTGTAGGATGTGGTCGGGCGACAGCCAGGCTGAGAGCTGAGAGCTGAGGACAGAGAGCAGAGGCCATGGCGAGATCAAGATATTGATCCTAGTAACAGGTAGGAGAAGGAAGAAGAATATCAGAAAGGCCCTGCAAAGGACTGTGCTCAGGGCTGTTGAGAACACAAAAGACACTCAGGGCCTCAGTTTCCTCATCTATACACTGGTGGTAAAAGTACAGTTGACATCATGGAGTTAGTATGAGAAAAGCATGATTCATGTAAAGTAATCAGCTAGTGTCTAGCACAGAGTAGCTGTGAGGTACATTCTGATGGTGTTGCTAATGTTATTATAAGAATGACTCAATCTTAATTAACCGGTGACATGCTGTTCCTCCCCATGGAATGGGTACCTTGTTCCCTTCAAGGTTAAGCCCCATCTTTCCACCTCTGTGGCTCCAGTGTGGGGACAATGGCAGTCACCACAGTGGTCTGGTGAGGGCATGGGTATTTGAGAGGCAGAACACTGGCTCCCAAAAGATGTCCAGATCCTAAACCACAGGACCTGGAATATGTCACCTTACATGGCAAAAGGAACCTTGCAGATGTGATCAAATTTAAGCATTCTGAGATGAGATTATTATCTTGGATTATCTGGGTGGACCCAATGAAATCACAAGGGTCCTTATAAGTGAAAGAAGGAGGCAAGAAAGAGAGTGATTTGATGAGAGAAAAACTCGACTGGCTATTTCTGGCTTTGAAGATTGAGGAAGAGAGCACGAGCCAGGACTGCAGGCAGCCTCTAGAAGTTAGAAAAGGGAAATGAATGAATTCTCCCCCAGCGTCTCCAGAAGGAACGCAGCCCTGCCAACAGCTTTTGAGACTTCTGACCTCCATAACTGGAAGATATTACATTTATGTTGTTTTAAGCCACTAAGTTTATTATAAACTTATTACATTATCAATATGAAACTACTTAAGAAGGGAACACATGTCCTCCCTACTCCCTTCCTTTCTCCCTCTCGGGCCCTCATTTCTGTCAGAAATGCCCAGTCTCGTGGTCCCTATGAGATGGTGTCCCATATCCTCTGTCAGCCTCAGAGACAGGGGAGGACTGAAGAGGGTGCAGGTACCCTGGGGAAGGTGTGTGCAGACCCAGCTCCACTCAATGGGGCAGGCTGGGAAGGGGCCTGGGATACCAAGAGACCCCACTCTGCATATTATCCACCTCTATAATACATGCACTTGAATGTGGTGACAGGCTGTCATGAATGAATGATAGTGATTGTAAGAGTTCTATAGGGGGCTGATGACAGCTGACATTCACTCAATGCTTCTTCTGTGCCAGGTACTGTCCTAGGTGACTGACATGCTATCTCATTCAACCTTCACCATAACCCCATGAAGAGGAAAAGTTATTACCCTGATGACAGAGGAGCATAGAGAGCTTGAGTAAGTTGCCCATTGTGTGACATGGTAGCAATTTTGTCCTGGACTGTGTCACTCCAGAGCCCTTCCTCTTGCCCACCTTGCTACACTGCCTGGACTACTAGATCAGTCAAATGTGGTCATTAGTGAGAGCCAATACACATGTTTGCCCCAAAGCTCATAACTACCCTGCCTGGTGGGCATTAGCTCCCTTTTAGGAATGAGGAACTAAAGCTAGGAGAGGTCAGGTAACTTATCCAAGGTCAAACAACCAGGACTTGGGGTTCTGGCTTTTAAATGAGATCTGCCAGGTTCTAAAACCACATATGAATGAGGTCCAATGGGAGATGGACTCCAATGTCTGAGGACAAAATGACAGATCCTATCTATCCCCTGAGAGATAGGGATGTCCCCACTCTATGGCTCGTGTCAAGAGACAGAATAAAGTTCCCCAAAACATGACTTCCACAGACAGGGCTGAGGGAGCCTTGGTAACTTCCAGGACTGAAGGCAAGACCTTGAACCCAGGGGAGGTTCTAAAGGAAGTAGACAACCTATACTTCATGGTCTAAACAAACTACGGTCACCAGTTTGTGTGGAGGAGTCCCAGAGAGCCATTTTACTCCCACTTCTCACTTCCTTTTGTTTTAGTTGATTTTTTTTCTTTTTTGACTGTGAAATGTACATGTTAATGAATATTAATTCCACATCCATTAACAACCACCCAGTCCAAGCAGATCATTATCAATATTCCAGAAGTCTCCTGGGTCCCTTCCCAATCACATCTCTCCTCCTCCAAAAGTAAACACTATCATGACTTGGTGATAATCATTCCCTTGCTTTTCTTTATAATTTTATCATTAGTAATGAATTTGCTCTTCTTGTTTTTGAACTTTGTGTAAATGGATCATATAGTTTGTAATCATTTGTGTTTGGCTTCTTTTGCTCAACATCATGTTTGTATAATTCATCCAAGCTGTTCCGTATAGTTGTAGATCTTTCACTCTCATTGTACAATATTCCATTCTGTGAATATCCAATTTATTTATACACTTATTGGAATGTCTGGGTTTTCTATTTGTAGTTTTTTAATATATTCTAGGTTTGAACCTATCACCACTCATATGTGCTTCAATTATCTTCTCCTAATTTGTGGTTTTCACTCTTTATGGTGTCTTCTGATCAACAGACATTCTTAATTTTAATGTAATTGAATGTTTTATAAGTTTCATTTATGGTTAGTGTTTTTGTGTCTTGTTTAAGAAAAACTTCTCTACAACGAGTATATGAAGGTATTCTTCTCTGTTAAATTCTTAAAGCTCTTTTGTTTTGCCTTTCACATTTAGGTTTTGAATCCGCTCACAATTATTTTTGTGTTGTGAGGTAGGGATCCAATTTCACTTTTTTCAATGTGGATAACCAATTGTTCTATTTATTGAAAGTCCAGCCATCTCCCTTTAGTCTCACAATACCTCCTTGGCCACTTATTCTGTATCTACATATGTGTGAGTCTGTTTCTGACCACTGGTCTTTTATTAGTCTGTCTATCCTTAGAGCAATATTACACCATCTTAATTGCTATACTTTTATAATAAGTATGGGTGTCCTGGCTAGTTGGCACTTCCACATAAATTTAAGAATGAGCTTGTTATGATACACACACGCAAATCTATTGGAATTATGACTGGATGTGCACCTAACCTACAAAGCAGTTTAGAGAGAACTGACGGCTTAATGACACTGACTCTGCATTTGATAAACACATTATTATCTATTTATTTAGTCTCTTTAAATGACTTTCAATAAGATTTTTTTTTCAAAAAAGATCTTGCTCTTTTGTTCATTTCTAAGTAGTTCATAAATGGTATCTTTATTAAAAATTTCCAGTCATTAGCATATAAAAGGAAGAGATCTTTAAATATGGATTTTGTATCAGAAATCTTTATATTCTTAATAATTCTAATAATTTATCCATGGATTATTTTGGATTTTCTACATACACAATGGCATCATTTACAAATAATGACAATTCTGTTCTTCATTTCCAATCTTTAAATATTTTATTTCTTCTCCTTGCCTTATTGTGCTTGCTAGGACCTCCAGTACAATGCTGAGAAATGTTGATAGCAGGCACACTTGCCACATTCCAAATATCAAAGGTCTTAACATTTCACTTCTAAGTATGTAGTTTACTGTAAATCTTTGTAGATCCTTTATGTTGAGGAAGTTATTCAACTAACTTGCTAAGATTTTTGAAATCATGCACAGATGTCAAATTTTATGACCCTTTCTTCTTTGTGGTTTTCTCCTTTAATTTGCTAATGGGCAAATTATGCTGATGGAGTTCAAATGTTAAACCAGAGTGCAGTTTTAGAATAAATCCAACTTGGTCATATTTTTTTAATGTACAGATGATCCCTGACTTACGATGGTTTGACTTACAATTTTTTGCCTTCATGGTGATGCAAAAACGATACACATTCAGTAGAAACCATACTTCAAAATTTGAATTTTGATCTTTTTCCAGGCTAGTGATATGCAGTATAATACTCTCTTGTGATGCTGGGCAGTGACAGCGAGCCAAGCTTCCCAGTCAGTCATGCAGTCACAAGAATAAACAACTGATACTCTAGTGTTGTGTTGCCAGCATGTTTTGATTATTGTATTTTGTTTTCATATCCTATCACATCTACAAAACACCCATCTGTGTCTTCTGCTTCTGGTGAGAAGAGGAAGGCAATTATTCTTTAGGTGAAACTCAAGCTAATTGCCCAACTATAGAGTACTGTAAGTGTTCTGAGCACATTTAAGGTAGGCTAGGTTGAGCTATGTTTGGTAGGTTAGGTATATTAAATGCATTTTCAACTTAACGATATTTTTAACTTACAATGGGTTTATTGGGAAGTAACTCCATTATAAGTCAAAGAGCATCTGTACTGAACTTCGGCAGTGCTATAGACTGAATGTTTGTGTCTCTTCAAAATTCATACAGTGAAACCTAATCCCCAATGTGATGGTAATTAGAAGGTGAAGCCTTTCGAGGTAATTAGGTCATGAGGGTAGAGCTCTCATGAACGGGATTAATGCCTTTATGAAAAAAGACCCCAGAGATTGGCCTTGTCCCTTTACTCTGTGAGGATGTAGTGAGAAGTCAGATGTCTATGAACCACTAAATTGGCCTCGCAATATGCCAAATCTGCTGGCACCTTGATTTTGATGTCCCAGCCTCCGGAACTGTTAGAAATAAATGTTTGTTGTTTATTAGCCACATTGTCTATGCTATTTTGTTATAGCAGCCTGAACAGACTAAGACAGGCAATTATCACTGTTTTAAAATATTTGCATCTATTTTCTTGAGATTGTTCTGTAATATCATTTCGCTCATCAGGTTTTAGTATCAAGATTACAATAGCCCCATAAAATGAATTAGGAATGTCCCCTTTTTCTACACTCTGGAATTGCTTTTGTAAAATTGGAATTACACATTCCTTGAGTGTTTCGCCAGCAAACTCATCTGGTCCATTTCTGTGTGGAAAGACCATTGGCTACAGGTTCTTTTACTCAGATTTTCCCTTTTTGTTAAGACGGTTTTGCAAGATATATGTCTGTAGTAATTTGCCCATTTTATCTCATTTTTCAACCCAATTGCCATAAAGTTGCCTTTTTGAACACTGATCAAATTATCACAACAAAGGAAGGACATCAACACATGTGGACTTTGATATTTGACAAAGTCAGAATGTCCTCATTGAAAGACAGATGGAATATGGGTGTGCTGATTTGTTTCCACTAGCTGTTTTCCACTTCCAGAACTCTGCGATGTCATTCCTTCTGACTGGACTGCCCTCTCTTCCTCTTTATCGCCTTGTAGATTCTTTCTCATTTTTAAAAACTCAGTTCAGGCACCATTTCCTGCAAGACTTCCAGAGTCCCCACACTGGGCTGAGCATCTGTCCTGGGGTCCCCACAGCCCACTGTACCCATCACCATTAATGGAACCCACACTGCACTGAAATTATTTCTGCGTCCATCTCCTCCATAGACTGTGAGCACCTTCCTCTGTGTCCTCAGAGGAAAGCAGAGGTGGTCAGTCAACAATTATGGAATGAAATGGAGCTTATAACCACTGAATGACCAACTAAGTTCTCTAACAGTCTCTCTATATTTCCCCACATACATTTATTTGTTCCTTCATTTACTTAATTCAAGGTATACTTGCTGAGAACCTACTATGTGTCAGGAACTGTTTTAGAAGAGTAGCCAGTGAGGAAAGAGAAAAACTAGAAGAGTGTGGTGTTGTGGAAACCAAGTAAAGAAAGGATGTCAAGGTTGAGGAGATGATCAACCATGTCAAATGCTACCAATAGGTCAAGTAAGATGAGGTCTGAGACTGGACCATTGGTATAACAATGTGCATGTCATCAGTGATTTAGCACTCTTACTGAAGGTGTTGGGCAAAAAAAAATCTGATTGGGGCTATTTCAGAAAAACATTGGAGCCCTGGAGGAGAAGAACTGAAGAAAGCTAGTAAAAAAAAATTTTTTTTTTAATTTTTGCTGTGAAGGGAAGTAAATAAATATATGGTTCCATTTTGCTGAGTTTTTAATTTGCATACAGTAAATATATTATCATTTATTTCAAAGCTTCTGGGTTTCCTGTTTATAGAGTTAGAATGCAATGTCTGTGGATGGCAACTCTGGTATGAATTTTTTACATGAACTCCACTGTGCTTTCTGAGGCCTTCCCAATTTGGGGGCAGAAGGGGCTCCTTGCTGGTGTCAAAGGCTGTTTTTTTTCCAGTAACTTCGAAACCTTGTGGCTGATTCACAACCAAAATCCCCATATCCACAGCTGACCATATCCACCACTGCAACCACATGTGTAAACACCAAACCCTCATGTGGCCACCACTCTTCCTCCCTCCCTGGCAGAATGTGGAAATGACCAAAAGACCTGCCCGCTAAAGACCACCAGACTACATAGATTAGGACTATACAGTGAGGTGACACAGATTCTCAAGGACATATTGAAGTAGCAGCAGCAGGAATGACCACGTCCCACCTCCCATTCCCTACTGTGGTCCTCTCATAGAATGTGACCACTCTGTACATTCATTCCTGAACAGAAAAGCACTGCACAGCAAGACACATCATTTCTCATAGAGCTCTATTGTGGCGTATAATAATAGTTACTCTATATAAATTAAATGAAAAATAAAGCTTCAGCAGGTTGTACAGGTTGGCTGTTAATAAATATATCTCTGGGTAATTGTGCCCCAAGACCAGCTCATGACCACTCTCCCTCATCCAGAGAATTATACAAAAATAAATACAGGCTGGGGGCAGGGAGGACATGCCCATTTCCATTTTGAAAGTTCTCATTCCTACCATCCGTCCCCTGTTCCTCTCCACTGGTATCACCATAGCAGTCTTGTGCTGACTGGAGAGCTCAGGGTTGGGGAGGCTTCTCTCCAGTCAAGCATTCTTAGAAGCAAAGGACCCCTCACTGTACAGGCCATTCATCCCATCTGAACCCTCTGGGGCTGGTGCAAGGGCTGCCCCTCCCCAGATCCCAGAGAGGGAGACGCCTGTTATTGCTGGTCCCACAAGCAGCTCCTACAAGAACCAGGCCAAAGAGAGGCACAGCATAAGTACCAGGAGGGACATACCACTATTCAGAGCCACAGGGACCACCACCAGGCCAGCCAGAACCCCCAGAGTCTGGGTCAAGGGCCCCCAGAGCTGGGGAGGTGAAACACACACACATTCTGCAGGGGCTGCTAGAGTGGGAGACCTCTTTGGGGGCTCAAGACTTAGGCCTGAACCCTCTTCATCCTGGGAGCTCACATGGGGCCACGCCAGGCTAGATGGGCAGACTCCGGCCCCCAAGGTACCAAGGAGGGTGAGATTTTGCCCCTGCAGAACTGCACCAGCTGGCTCCTTGACAGATACAGGAACCAAGCTGTCTGCCCACTCAGTGGTTAACTGCATATGGGCTTCGGTCCCTCCCAGGGACCCAGATGTCACTCTATTCATGTGCAAAGAGTCAGTGTCCTTGCCCATCCTCTTCTCTGTATCCCCAGTGAACTGACCCTCTTTACCCAGAACTAGAGGGCTGTCACATCCTGAGCCCTCTAACCACGGGAGCCATACATCTCCCATAGTGGCTACCACCAACTGGGCCCCAGAGAGTATTTCCGGAGGCGATTCCTTGGGGGTGCCCCCTTCTGGGCTGGAAGGTATCGTGGAGAGCCCCTCTTCACCCTCCCCCTCATCAGGGTCCTCGGTGTCCTTGATGAGCTCCACGCCACGCCCCAGCCGGGCATAGTGCAGTGTGATCTCCTCGGCCAGAGCACTGTTCAGGGCCCGCTCAGGGCCAGGCCACTTCAAGATCAGGTCGCGGTCCGTGAGTACGCCCAGGGGATGGCTGGGGGATACCTCCCCATCTGTGGAGCCCTCCCCACCACTTCCTGCCCCACCTGCAGCCACAGCAGCCCGCAGGCGACTCAGGTGGGACAGGTAGAGCTGCTCCAGCTCCTGGTCAATGGTGTCCTCACCAAGCGGCTCCTCCAACCCACTCACAACCTCCAGACCCCCAGGTGGCTCGTCCATAATAGCCCCCACCATGGGGTCCTTTTGCCCCTTTCCATTCTCACTCGATACTTCCCACATGGCCTCCACCTGTTGCTGGCTAGGTTCCAGGAGAGGCCCAGCTGCCCCCTCACTTGCATCAGGCCCTGAGGCCTGGTCCCTGGGGGAGCCACCCAGGCCACAGAGAGAGGAGGAGGGGGGAATCCTGATGGCCGGTGCCTGGTGGACCTCTGTGAAAGCCACAGGCAGCCTGCTTCTGGGGACGTCACCTTCCTCTGGGGGTTTGCCAGTCACTGTAACTTCAGACACCTGGAACCATTGGGGGAGGGGAAGGGGGGAAGAAAGGGAAGGAAACGAAGTAGAGGAGGGGATGGGATAAGCAGAGACAGTAAGAACTGGTAACAGCTCATACCCAGCCCCACAGGTATTTCCAGATAAAAACTTTAAAGAGCTCTCTATAATTCTCTAAATTCCAAAGACTATGTTGTCTATATTAAAATAACAAAATTAGATGAAGTAAAAGGAGGCTTCCTGAAGATCATAAAGCTGAGGAATTCAGTGGGCACCAATATTTGCTGAATGACTGTCAGTAAATACTGTTGGTTGACCTCCAAAACATATCCAGAATATCCACATGAATTTGTGTATTTTTTCTTTAAAAAAAATTATTTCTTAGCTCTGTCTTTTAACAAGGCCTGGAAACAATGACCAACCTAGTAGCAACAAGCACACCTAGCACCCAGATCTAAATATCATTCTCCACTAAAAGGAACCAGGGCTCCTTAAATAAATGGCCGTTTCATTTTTAGGGCAAAGTACAAAATGAGTCTGGGACATACTGCCATACCAGAATGTCAGGAAGTGCTCAAAGAATGATGGGTATGTGTCAAAAGGACTCTGGAGCCAATCTAAATAAGCTTCCACTAGCCAGAGGCAATTCAATTTAAGCATCAGAATAAATAAGGACAATGAATTGAAACTCATCAAATATGTTTAAAACTCATGAGTTAATAATGATGTTCCAAAAACAAAAATCCTTTATTTGGTCACCTTTGTAGAAGTTCGTTTCTTCTGAAGACTGGTAAATAAAGAGGGGAAAATTAAGTATTTACACAGCTTTTTCTATATAAACTATATACCTTCAAGGTATATACTGTCAAGGTAGCCAGATAGTTAATGTGAGAAAGTTTTTCTTTAGAGAAAAATTCCAGCTAATAAATGAAGAGGGAATAAGTAAATTAAACAGAATAGAATCGATTCTATTTAAATTAATAATAGATTATATCTAATAAACTCAAGAAAATTAATAGTTTAATTAATTTAAAAATAGATCAATTAATTAAATAGAATAAATTAATAAAAAATAAGATGAGAAATGTGTTTCCACATGGATGCAATCAGTCAAATACAGGCTGTGGGAAACTCTACAGAACAAACAAGGTTTCTTGATCAAATTGCAAAAAAAGTGGGGGAGATTTAAAAATGTAAAAAGATCCATCAACCAAATGCAATGTGTTAATCTCGTTTGGATCCTAAAACAAAAGGAAATATGAACATTGATCGAACATTTGATGATACTAAGGAATTATTGTTAATTTTCTGAAGTATGATGATGGCACTTTTTTTTAAGAGTTCTTAATTTTCTGAGACACAAATTGAAGTATTTATGGATAGGAGAATGTCTGGATTTTTTCCAAAATAATCCCATAGAGAATGGGAGAGGAGGGGTGGGGTATAAAAAAGTGGGAATGGACATATGCTCAAATTTGTTGAAGCTGGGTGATTTGTTGAAACTGAAGTGGGTTCATTACACTAGTCTTTTATCTATTCTTGAAAATCTTTGTAATAAACACACACACACACACACACACACACACCACCACCACCACCACCACCACCACCACCACCACCACCACCCCCCTCCAGAATTTCTCTACCTCCCTGCCAGCACCAGCATCACTTGCCTGGACCAATGTAGTAGCCTCCTCTTCACAGTCCTTCTGCTTCTGCCCTTGTTCCTACAATCTACATCCCTCACAGCAGCCAGAGAGAACCTGTTAAATCCTAAGTTAGATCATGGCTCTCCTCTGCTCATGATCCTCCCGTGGCTCCCTTGTCAATCAGAGTAAAAGCCAAGTCATCTCCATGGCCCACGAGGCCCAACACAATCTATCCCTGCCACCTCTCTAACCTCACTTTCCTTCCACTTCCCCCTCACTCACTGTTCCTCGCTATTTATTACACACATTAGTCATGGCCTCACCTCTGGGACTTTGCACTTGCCAGGACATTCTTCCCCTAGTTATCCACATGGCTCTCTCACCTTCTTCACATCTTTGCTCAAATCTCACTTACACTAAAGCCTTCCCTGGCCACTCTAAAATCTAAAGTTGCCAAAGTGTCCCCCCATTCATTCATTCGTTCTTTCATTCATTCATTCTCTTCTCTCCCCCTCCCTCTCCATTTTTTTCCTTAGTACTCGTCATCATGTAAAATACCATATATTTTAACTATTATTTTGTTTTGTTATGTCTCACTCCACTAAAATGTAAGTAAGTCCTATGAAGACAGCAATTTTGGTTACTACCATATTCCCAGCATCCATAACAGTGCTTGGCACAGAGTGAGCATTCAATAGATATTTACTAAGTTAACAAATGACATTTCGATAAGCCCAAGTAAATAACTGCATGCTGCCCCTTCATCATCAGGTTCTGATTTGGAGAATCTCTCCCCAACCTAGGGTGGTCCCAGAGCAAACCAACCCCCACCACCCAGCCTCCCATCAGGCATCCAGAGGCTGCCAAGGCCTGCTTACCTGAAGTGTCATCTGTGGCCACGGACGGAGAGGGGTGGGAGCCACCAGGGGACCCACTGACTCTTGGACATCAGGACGCTCTGTTGGAGAGAAGAGAACGGCAGTGTTGGGGCAAGGCAGGCCTGGTTTGGTTAAGAAAATCTGTTCCAGCCATTGACAGTTTTGCCTCTGAAGCTTTCTGTGACAGTCTAAGGCAGAGGGTGTCTCTTAATTTATATAGAAAGAAAAGGGGGAGGAAGAAAAAATGATAAATATAAGCTAAAACTCCCACCACCTGCCAATTGCTTACCCACAGCAGGGGTATTATCATCTGTGCTCTTCATCCTCAGCTCTTCCTCGTTAGGCCTGTGAGGCAGAGGAGAGAATACATGGATCTGATACCCTGAGAGGCCAATTCTGCCACCCACCAGCAATTTCTGAGCCTCTGTGGTGGCCCACCCTCACCTGACAGCTGTTGTTTTCTCTTCTGCTGCCTCCTTCTATCTCCTGATTATAAAAGTCCTATACACTCATTGTAAAAATTTTACAAAATACAGGAAAGTATAAAGCAATAAAAAAGTCACACATCAGCCAGAGGCAATCACCATTCCCATTTTGGAAAATTTCATTCCAGACATTCTATGAAGTCATTTAAATTCTGCAGATATAATTTCACAGCTGGCTTTGTCCATTTAACATACTTTGTCCATTTAACATACTTTGTCCATCTACATACTTTTGTAAACATTCAAAATGGCTGCTTACTACTCCTATCATATGAGCTCACCATAAGGTATGTAGCCAATCCCTTCCAACTGAGCAGCTAGGTTGTTTCCGACATTTTACTCTCACAAAGCAGGCTTCAGCAGACGTTTTTGGATATAGCTTTATGAACAATTTGGATCACTTCATTAGGGTATCTTCCTGGCTGTGGAGGGACTCATCTCTTCCAAGAAAGGGCAGGTGAGGACTTTGGGGGACAGGAAGCAGCAAAATAGAGGAAGCGACTGGAAAATGGGAAGGTCAGCAGAAAAGATAGTAACCCGGCGTCACAGAGGCCTGGGTCCCTCTGTCAACCCTCCGCCCATCGCCATATTAGCCTGACAGGGCACATAATCTTCCTGAGCCTCACCCTCCTCACCTTAAAATGGAGCACAGGGGATCCAGATACACACCAAGCACAGGGAAGTCAAGAAAAATGAGGACATCAAGATAGATACCAGGGCCTGGCACAGAGAAGGGGTTAAATCAACTGTAGATATTTGTTGGTCTTGGTTCTCCTTCACCAGGCAAGTCAGACCCCAAGGTCTGAGTGGCATAAGCCAAGTGTATTTCAGCCAGTCCCTGCCAGGGATGGGGTCATGGGGATCATGGAGAAATCACTGTTCCCATTCTCACAAATGAGTATCAAATGTTTACAGATTAAGGTAGTGAGGGAAGCATTAACTAAAACATGTTCAGAGACCTGACAGGAGCTGAGGCAATTGCTCAGACCTTTTTCTTCCTAGGGGTAACTTGATGATGTTGACATTTCTGAAAATGGTTGCAATATTTTGAAAACACATAATCAATTACCTTCACAGAAACAGAATATCACTAGCTGACCCAAATAATTACTACCGTACTAGGTATTGTTCTAAGTGTTCCACATATACTATTAATTAAATCCTCACAGCAACTCTATAAGATAGGTACTTTTAATCATCTGAAGTAGGCAGTATTATTATCCTCAATTTACAGATGATGAAATGGAAGCTGAGTAAATGGCTCAAGGTCATACAGTGAGGATCAAAACCTAGGTCTTTCAGCTCCTAACTTTGCTCTCAACCAACAAATTGCTGCTTCTTGGATAAGGGAGATGGGGTCTTACTCCAACTCCATCTCTAATCCTTTCCAGTAAATTGAGGTAGGCAACAATAGAAAAGATTCCTCCCTCCTCCATCATTCTGGCTTTTATTTGAAACATATTTATTTCCACTTTCCCTGCCTTCATGGGAACATGTGGCTAGGAAACCACCAGACACAGAAGTGGCTCCAAGAACTGCTTTTTATTAGTACCCTTGAGGAAGAAGTTTGAACCACGTACATGAATCTAGAGCCTAGAAGCTCCAGAAGAAACTGTCTGCCTTCCTCCATGGACTAGGGCTCATGTGTCCCACCAGAGGTCTTTGAATGAGAATACTACACGGCCTGGAATGAGTGACTCCAGGAACCCAGCCATCAACTCCTGCACACCACGGATAAAAAAGAGAGATTAGAAGCAAACCAGCTTGGTCCTGTACCCGTCCCTTCAATGGCTCTAAAATCCAGGTCTTTGGATTTGTGGCCTGACACAACTTCTTTTGCTGGTGTAGTCCTTCATTAAACAAAATGTCACCTTCCTAAGATCTTCTAAAGCAAGTCTCTTCAAGACGACCCAGACAGAAAGGCAGCCCTGCCTCCCAGGGGCAGGACTAGGCAAGCTGTCCCCTGCCATCTGGCCCAGAACTGACATACACGACAACCAGGTTTCTAAAAGCCACTCAAATCTTAGATGTATGCGAGAGAGAAGGGGGCAGATCTCGGGATGCAGCCAACCAGCAGGAAAAAAAAAAAAACTCCACAGTTCAGTTGAAGGAAGAGAGAGAAAAAAAATAAAACAAGTCCTTCAGCCCCCAAATCATCTCTACTGCTGCTGAGGAGGGTGAAAAGAGGGGCAACATCTAAAAATCAGGTCAAGTAATTTAGCCGATTCCAACATCTACAAAGTGAACAGAAGTACACAGGTCATTCCCTACTTCTGGAGTCAGAAATGAAAGGAGGCACAAGCACCTATTGTTCGCCCCTCCACCACAGGCCCTTTTCATTGATACACCAAGTCATTTGAAAACCTTCATATCTTTCCATCAAAGCAACACCCTTCCCTTTTTACAAATGTGGAAACTGAGTCTCAAAGAACCATGTCTCTACACCCACTAACTACATGCCACTCAGACAACACCCAAAGAGGGCTCCATTTTGAAGCGTTCGAAACCGTGGGCTTAAAAAAAGGAAAATCTAAGTATCCTTGAACTATCGTTCACAGTAAACATTCGAGGGAAGCTATGACTTTAACCAAAAGGAGGCTAGTAAGAGAAATAGAGTACCAATGTATACTGACTCACTGATCAGTAACGGAGGAGAGGTGTTCTTAGAAAAATGGAGAGAGAGATTAAGAACAAAACTGTACCTCCAGTGTGCTTGCAAATTTCGAGAAGGAAACCTGCTTTTGGCACCAGCCCCACAAATGCCACGTGGTATCCTCTCAAGGGCAACGGGCAGTAGTGGGCTGGAGCACACAGGCCTAGGGACGTCCTGGGCATGTATCCTTTGGTTGCTCACGAAAACTAGTCAAAACAATGTAGCCTAGAAACCTCCTGGGTGTGGAAATTCTTCCTGCCATCAGGAAACTCAATGACTGCTGACCTAAGGCAGCACCCAGAGACCAGGGGGCAAGATTTCAGAGAGGTACCATCTGCCCCAGCCTAGGCCAGCCAAAAAGGACAAAACAGTGAATTATTACAATCAGTGAGCTAGTGAGGGCTGCCAACCCCCACTGAGTAGAGCAAAGCAGATTTTCAGTCACATCACTACTATCGGCACCTCCATAAGCACCCCCAACACTCATGTTTTCAAAGAACTCGGCCAGCCCAAAGTGGGTCATGTACTGAAACCCAAAGGGAAACTCAGCAGACCCCAGCTCTCGTGCAGTCAATCTGAAGATAAGTCTGACTCTCTACGGGGGACAGGTGGCTTCAGAAATCTGCCCTGTGATACTTGGAATCCTAGTTACCCTGAGCCATCTGCTTTCTGAAAAGAAAAGAACAGGGTTTGAAGGCGGCTGTGAAAGCCACCAAGTTATGTGGGGCATTGCTCTGTCTTTCCCAGCTATGGTCTGTCAGTGTCAACTCTGGGACTTAGGGACAATCCACCAGGGTGAAGGGAGAGCAGTTGATTATGCTGAGTTTTCTTTTACAGCAGTGATTTCATTCATTTGGCCATGACTCACAGTAAAAAATACGTTGTACATCATAACCCAGCACATCTCATGCACGTGTATATATACATATGAGAAACGGCTGTTCTTTTCTTGAAACACTTACCTTTACATGTCGTGATGCACTGATTATTTCCTACACTATTTCTTTTAATGTTTGTTGAAATTCAGCAAATTTATTTCACATCTCAATAAAGGGTCATGACATGTAACTTTGAGTAACCCAGCTCTGCAACCTACCAGCTGTGTGACCTGGAGCAAGTTGCTGAAACTCTCTATGCCTCAGTTTCGTCTGTGAAGTGGGAATAATAGTAATACCGACCTCAGAGAGCTATTGGGTGGATTAAAGAAATAAGAGGAAATTTCCTGTAAAGTGCTTAACAAACAGCAATCCCTTCACATTCCCACTGAGGGAAACTGAGGCTCTGAAAGGGGAAGCAACTTGTCCAACATTGCCCAGCTGGTAAGACGCATCACTCAGCCTGGTACAGCAGTTAAGAACTGGGCCACTAGAGCAGGACTGCCCCAGCTCAGATCCCAGCTCTGCCACTTTCATAGTATGTGGCCTCAGGCCCAAGTCCTTAACTGTGATGTCCTACCAGTTATATGTGGAATAAGAGGATCACTCACACTAGGTCCTCAACTCTCCAGACAACTAAGATGACCCCTTTTTTTACTTTGATTATTCTGGTTTCCCCTAAGGCTGCCGACTCAGAAAGCAAGTTGAATTCCCATCCACTCAGCTACAGGTACGCCTAAAAATCATTGAGGTCTTACCGTTCATCAGCCCAGTAACAGAACCCTGGAAACACAATGTTGAGCAAGCCCAACTAGGAAGCTTACAATTTAGTGTGAAGGAAGACATCAAAAAAAAAAAATACTCACACTCATTCTTTCAACAAACATTTATTAAGCACCTGTTAAGTGCCAGGCACCATGATAGGCCCTGAGGGAATACAAAAGTGAACAAAAGCAGACCATGTCCCTACCCCTCACGGAGCTTACAGTCTAGCAGGGCAGAGGGTTATCTAATAATCCCCTAATGAAAATCTAACCACAAACTGAGGTCAGTGCCTTCAGAAAAAGGAAAGAATGCCCTAGGACAAGCGGCCCTGGCCCAGACTATAGGTCAGGGAAAGCTCAGGATGCTTAAAAGGAAAACAAGCAAGGGAGGGATAGGGGAGTGAGAGGCTGTTCAGCATACTGTGTGAGAGGTGGACTTAATCTTGAACTAGAGGAGTTTGAGACATCTTTGGGACATCAGCTAACTGGAGACACCAAGCTTCGATATATGAGGGTACAAGAAAGGGCATGGAGAAAGAGAAAGGCCAGGGAGTTAAGAAGAAAAGCAGCAGAGAGTGGTTCCAAGGCAAGGGAAGAAAGTGTTTTAAGTAGGAGTGCTCAACCACTTCAAGAAAACCAAAATCTCACCTGTGGAATCTAGTAGATGCAGGGGGCTGAAGAAAATGTAGAAGTAAGTATAGGCAATTTTTAAAGGGGAGACAGCAATGAAAGGGAGGAGGGTGATTAGGTGCTGGCCAGGAGCAGCAGGTACAGAGGTGGGGTCAAAGGACAGATTTTTAAGACCATAGAGACACTGGCAAGTATAAAGGCCAATAGAGAACCAGGTGAGGAGGGCAGTGAAAAGCTGCCAGGAGAGAAAGGGAAACTGATTATATCAGGTTCTGGAGCAAGTGACAGAAAATGGAACCCAGAGCACATGACTGAGTTACTGGCCTAAGGGAAGAAAAGGGTCCTCTCCTCCCCTGTAACATAAGAGAAGGAAATCAGTTTGCAGGCTTGGGGGCTGCAAGTTGTGGGAAGTTCCATTCTTATGGTTTCTATTTGGTTTTTTAAAGCAGGAAGTAAGGTCTGAAGATAAAGGACATTTGAAAGAGTTACATCAGGGAGGAGACAAGAGTGGGTCGGAAAAATAGGACTGCCAGGCAGGGTGGAAAATTATCCTGAATTTGTAGCAATGCTCATCTGCTCTACTACACAACATTCTCTTAACAAGGCTTGCCCACTTGGCTGATCGGTGCTATGAAAAAATGGGCCTAAGGACGTTGGGATAAACAGGCTTCCTGGAGGAAGCACTTTTAGAACTGAAGGATCAAAACAAGGAGACTGCAAGGGGCCAATATTCCCGGTGATGGAAAAAACACGGGCAAAGGCCCTGAGGCAGGAACAGCGAGGCACCTTGGAAAAACAATGATGACAGGAGTTCAGAAGGCAGAGTACGGCATGAGGTGAGACTAGTAGCCACTGAGGCCAGGCTGGGTGAGAGGGCAGGGAGTGCCTTAAGGCCACACTGAGGCTTTCTTGGTCTTTGTTTTTAAGAGGAATAGGACACCTCTTAAGGGTGTTAAGCCAAGGCAGACCAGGAGGGCTCCTCCCCACACCAGCCCTAGGACTTTGGACTCTGGGAGCCTCAGTTTGCTCATCCGAGAAAGAAGGATGGAACAGTCTATCTCACCAGGAACGCTGAAAGGATTAAATGACATTTTGGATGCAAATACTCTGCCAAGTGCCTAGCAAAGAGCAAGGTCTCTGCCAGGTCTCGCACAACAAGCCCTCTATACCTGCCCTTTCCCACCCAATTCCACAAGCCCTCTGACATCTCAGTGCCAATCTGTGTCTTTTTCTCTGTTTGAACTTAGCACCGTGCCCAGCACATAGTAGGCCCTCAATAAATGCTTGCTGATGGATCATCTCTAAGCCTAATGGTTGTCAAAAGCCTGGTCCAGCAACCCAGGGAATGCAGCCATTTCAGTTTCTGAGCTATATATCCTGATGGCCACCACCAACTTCTCCTGTGCCCCTACCTAATGTGGCTGGGCCCGGTAGAGTGGGCCTGCAGCCAACACTTCCTGAATGGAAAGCCCTCCACAACAGGGCTCCCATGGCTTACAGTGATCCTCCACCATTTCCCAAAAGGGCTGGGTCGCAGGGGTAGGCTGATCTTCAACAGCGCATGAAGTCACTGGCAGCACACAGGTTTTAAAACAATAATTAAAATGTACTTGCCAAGAAAGCCACCAACCTACAGAAAATCTTATCGCTGATCTTGCAGTGAGCACCAACCTCCCTTTTGCAAGAGCTGAGATCAAAAGATAAAAAAGCTATCAAAAAGCCATCTGCCCACTTAAAATAATCACAAGTCATGTTAGGAACCACAGACCTGGGGCCAGATACCAAAACAATTGTCTGAACGAGATGCTTCAATTTCTCCTTAAAACCACCTATGTATTTTAAAAGAAAAACACCCTCCCACCCACCTTGGCCATGCAAGTTTTTGATTTCTCCGTTCCCTTCCTTTCACACTCTAAAATGACCAAACTCCATTACCCAAACTGTTGCTTCTTACAGACAGGGCTCCCACGACAGCCGGCTGGGAGGACGACTTGGGAAAAATGACAGAAACAAAGGCAATTCTGGGGCACTGGAATAGCTGGATTTCTTGATCTAGGTGATGGTTACAATAAGGGCATAGATATGTAAAAATCCACTGAGCCTCACACATAACATCAGTGCACTATATATGTAGCCATACCTCTCAATAAAGAAAAAAAAGGAAAAGGTAACATGCTGGGAACACCAGGAGCAAAATGCAGAATTTGCTCTGAATCCTATCAGGCCTTTAAGAGAAAGTTTAAAAAAAATGCCCCTAGTATCTCCTCCCTGGTCCTATCACTCACTAGGTTGAGTGAATCTGAATGAACTGGCTCACCTTTCTGAGCTACCTCAGTTTCCCCTTATATTAAATGGGCATAATCATAGCACCTATAGCACAGAGCATGCACAGCAGGACTCAGGAGAGAATGGACTTGAAGCTCTTAGCAGAGATCAGTACAAGCCAGCCACTGTACTTTCACAGCTTACCACCACGCTTGTTACCTCATCCACGTTTGCTACATCCACTCCAACCAAAGTGACTGTCACTCCTCTTTAGTAGATGATAAAACTGAGGCAAGGCCACATAGTTGGTGACAGGCAGAGTTTAGGAGGGGAATCCAAGGAATTATACATGTGATTCCCAAAGTACTAATACTAGCTAACACTTATATGGGACTACTATGAGCCAGGCTCAGTTCTGAGTGCTCTTACTTGCCTCCTGTGAAGTACTATAATTATGTTTTACAGATGAAGGTACTGAGGCACAGTACAACTAAATGAGTTGGCCAAGTTCACAAGGCCAATAGATGGCAGATCTGGAATTTGAACCCAGGCAGATACCAAAATCCACACTCTTAACACTGTAAGGAAAGCTGAGCTGCCGGCCACTCTTAGGCTAAGTCTCAGGTTACTTAGGGGCTCACAGGTCAGTGAGTGCTTGTCTGCTTGCTCAAGTACCCAGGCACATCTGCCCACCAGCTGAGCTAGACCTTTCAGAACCACTCACAGCCTAAGACCTTGCCAGGACCACAAACATCTTGCTGCAGCAAGGGGCTTCTAATCCAGCATATGCAAGGTCCAAAAAGCATTCCCATTTCCAGTCCTCTCAGGACCAGGGAAATGTATGCATTTCCCACATGTACACAGTCTATTTATCCCAGGCTAGATTTAGGTGACCACAAAAAGAATCAGGCCTAGCTGCTGCCCTTGAAGAATTCATAGCTTTATAGAGAAAATCTAAAAGAATCTTGCCTCCTAGGTTAACTGGCTTTCTCCCAGGCTCTGAATAGTCACAGGTGGTATGGCAAAAACAAAGAACGTGAGCTTCAAGTCCAGGCCCATCTGGTTCTGCCTCTGCCAGAGCCAATGTTTCCTGTAAGAGCATGGGCTCAGTTCCCCACTTCCACAGGAAGCCTCAGACTAGATTAGAGCATAATAGTTAAGAAAGTGCACAGGCTTCAAGGTTAGATATAGCCAAATTGGAAAAGCCAGGCGCCATCACTTCCTTAACCAATTTCTCCCTCTGGAATCCTGGTTTCCTGCTGTCAAATTAGGGTCAGATTCTCTCCCCCCCCCCGCCGACTGACAAGGCCCCTGATCCACACTACCATGTCACTGCAGCTTTCTCCACTCCAGCACACCACCCATCATTCACACCGAGTTCATTACCATCTCAGGACCTTGCACTTGGTCTGCCTTGAACACCTCTGCTCCCATGTGTGTGCATAATGCTCCTCTTTATCATCCAGGACTGTTTAAATGGCACCTCCTCAAGTCCCCCTCTTCCTTTTCTACAAATTTTCTCCCTCCATATCTGTGCATAACCTTTATCATCCAAGACTCACCTCCTCAAAGGCCCTCTCTGAACACCCTAAAACAGCTATTCCCTCCCAAACTCTCCCCTTACTCTCCTCTAATCAACTAACCTTATCCCTATATTTATCTGCTTGCTTGTTTTTTCCAATTATCTCCCATAGGAGCTTGTATGACCCTTGAGGGCAAGAAAGATGTGTCTTGTTCAGGGCTTTACAGTGGAATTCAATAAATGAATGAATGGAATCCCAGTAATTAAAAAGCCTAGCACATGTCTGGCCTCCAGTATTCTTTGACTGACTGAATGCGCCCTCCTCCCTGTCCTCGAGAGCAGGCCTAAGGGGTTCCTGGGTGAGGATGCTTGTTCTCTATCCTAGACACAGCCCTGCCTTGGCGGAGGTGGCGCTGGCAGACATTACCTGCGCCTCACCGGCTTCATGCAGCTCTTCAGCTGCCTGGCCTCAGCCTCCACGGGACCCTGGCACTCAGGCTGTGGCTCCAACTGCTGCTGCTGGGGCAGCCCTTCAGCATCAGTGGGTGTGGGAGCGGGTGCAATCCGGAGCAGGACCGTGTAGTTGCGGCCGTGGTTGTTGGCCCAGAAAGTGCCCTCGGGGGTCTCATAGCGCACCACGAAGTCCAGGCGCGCCCCATCGCCCGCGCCCTCAGCAAAGGGCAGCTGGAAGGCAAAGCGGTCGGTGCGGCCGCCGTCGTCGGGCGAGGAGGCAGACGCCTGGCCAGGGCCCAAGCCAAGGCCCAGATCCAGGATGGGATCTCCTGCTCCTGGTCCTCCCGCTCCTGTCCCCGGTGGGCTGCGCGGGACGTAGCGCGCTGGGTGGTCGCAGAAGGAAGCCCAGCCGTCGTGTGAGGCCCGCACGTGCACCGCCTTCTCAAAGGAGCGGTTCAGCACGCGCACCAACCCGCGCAGCACCGGCGGGCGTCCCCCAGGCACCCACACCCCGGCACCCCCGGGGACCGCTCCGGGAGGCGGCAGCAGTGCCTCCAGCTCCACCATGACGCGCCCCAAACGCTCCAAACGGCCCGGCGTAGGAGGCAGCGAAAATGAGGGCACCAAGTAAAACCCCTCGCCGGCCGGGACGGGGCACAGCGACGAGCGCTCGGGGCAAGCCTCCTCTTCCTCCTCCCCTTCATCCCCATCCTCGCCATCGTCGTCCTCCTCGGCCCCGCAGCCTTCGCCATCTTGCCGGGCCGTCGCCGCCATCTTGCCCGCCCCGGGCCCGCCCCATGGCCGGTAGCGGCGCAGCTGCGCCAGCGGCAGCCCCAGGGCCTCGTCGGCAAACAGCACCCTCCGCGGGGCCACCGCTGCCTCAACAGAGGTGCGGGGCTCGCCCGCGGCCGGCGAGGGGGGCGCGGGAGGCCGCAGCGAGGGCTCCACAGGGGCCGTGCGCGCCATATCGGCGGCGGCGGCGGCGGCACCGACGGCACCGGCGGCGGGGGCCGGTGGGGGCAGGGCCTGGAGGGGCGGGCAGCCAATGGGAAGGCCCGCACGGGGGGGGGTTCGGCTCACAGGGGGCGTAGGCGGAGAGATGAAGACAGGTGTAGCAGACAGCCAATGGGGAGCAGCGCATGGATGACATAAGGGGTGACTCGAGAGCCGGAGAAGCATTCAACCAATAGGGATGCTCGAGAGTGCTTGGTGTAGGAGGCGGGATGATTGGTGAATCAATGGGGAGGCCTGAATGGGGGTGGCATGGTGTCTGGGATGGAGAGAGCAGAAGTAGTACCGCTAATGGGGATGTGTGAGCAGGATTGGCATCTGGGCGGAGGGAAAATGGAATGGCTATAGGCGATGGGGGCAGCAGGCAGCTAACGGAGAGGCCCGAAAAGTAGGAGATCCCTGGGTTGCGTAGGTAGGTAGTGGGAATACAAGCTGAGATCGCGAACAGCCAATGGGGAGCCGCGCGCTGGTGGCGTAGAGGAGGTGACGATAATGGCGGCAGCGAACCAATGGGGAGTCTTGTGACTGTGCACGCCTTCAAAGGGCGGTGCCAAGGGCGGAACGAGCCAATATGGAGGCTAGAAGGAGCTCTGGAGACGATGTGTGAGCGAACTCGGAGGCAGGAATGGAGGGACAGAGCCAATGGAGGTGGGCAGTGAAAGCGGGAGCAAGGAGCCTTCAAAGGGCAATACAGAGGGACACGGAGGCGGGACGTGAAAGAGAAGAGGCAACGGGAGTGTTATAGGTGGTTTGAAGGAGGGAATGAAGAGCCAATAAGGAAGCCAGAGGAGAGAACGGTGCGTAGGCAGGCTGGGCTGTAGGGTGGTCAAGCTGCAGAACCATAGAATGTCTCTGGTGGATGGATTTACCTTCTCTGTAACCCTCCGTGACCCCCTGTTGCCCCCCAGCTGTGAATCCTAGAGCCCCTGAAAGATTTAGTACTTAGCGTGAGATCTAAGAAAGCAAAACGGACTCTCCTGTCGCAGTTGCTGGGTTTCCTCCGCCTATCCCCAAGGCTTTGCTTGAGTGGTGCCACTAGCCAAGAATGCCCCTGATTGTCATCCTAAGCATTCTCCAGGACTTGGCACTATTGTCGAATGAATGGCCAAATGAGAAATTGAACTTTTTTGTAAGATTAGCTTTTTCTAACCAGCTCAACAAAACACTGAGCCTGAATATGTCCCCAAGAGTTGATTGAGCAGGTTAGCAGACACTGACTAACATAATCACAAATCTAAGCCTTGTCTTTCTTTCCTAACTCAGCCCTCCACACCCCACAGTGGCCTCATCTCCTTGCTATCTGTTCCCATCTCTGTTCCTACTGTTCCCTCTCCCAAGAGCACTGCTTCTGCTTCCTTCATCTAGTTAGCTCCTTTCATTCTCCTTTTGAGGTCTCAGCTCTTGTAGGAACTGAATTACAGCTTTTGTTTACTGAACACATCCATTCAGACATTTCACCCTGTATGCAAGGTTTTGACTGACAGCATCCCTAGGAGGGAAGTGGTCCCCCCAGCAGCACCCCACCCACTCACATGTCTCGATTTCCAGGGGTCATGGGTAAGGAAGGAATCTGTTCAGCTGCAAGTAACAGAAAAATCATGAAATAATGGAAGCTTAAACAAAATAGAACTTTATTTTTTTGTCACTTAAAAGTTCAAGCTGGTAAGTAGTTCAGGGACTCCTTCCTGCCCACCCAGTAGGGCATTGTCTTTATCCTAGTCTAGCCCCAAGACTCTCATCCTTCAATAGATCTTGTCGGCAACCCATTCAAAACATTCTCCAAATTCACCCACTCCACTACCGGCACATCATCACCTGGACTATTGCAGTAGCCTGTCTCACTGGTCCCTCTGCTTCTGCCCTCACTCCTACAGTCAGTTCTACACTCAGCAGTCAGAGAGATGCTGTTAAATCCTAAGACAGTTCATGTCTCTGCTCACAAATCTGTGGCCTCCTTCTCAGTAAAAGCCAAAGTCCTCACTATGGGCTGTGAAGTCCTGCATGGTTTAACCACCCGCCCCCTCCGCAGTTCCCTCTCTGACCTCACCTCCTGCCCCTCTTCCTCTCACCATGCCACTCTAACCACACCAACCTCCTTAGTAGACCTTGGGCAAATCAGGCACATTCCCACCTCAGGGCTTTGCACTAGCTGTTTCCTCTGGAATTACTTAGATATCTACATGACTTTCTCCCTCACTTCCTTCAAGTCTTTGTCAACGGTGCCCTTCTCTGGACACTTTCACCTGCCTTTCTGTTTAATCTTGCCCACTCTCCCCGACAGTTTTCCATACAAGAGGATATAGTCCAGTACAGAGAGGAGGTGGTGACCTCTGCCCCTCTCTGCCTACCTGACTCCCAGCTCTCACTCTGTAAGGGTCCTAGCTCTCAGCAGCAGCAGCAGCAGCAGCATCACCCCTACCACACTCCAGGCCCTGCTCAAGTAGCTTCCTGGGACTCTGGGCCACCACTCACATTCAGTTTTCTTCCTATTTCTCTGGCTACTCCTCTCATGGAACGGGTAACAGTAAAGGAGAGATGGTTTGGGAGGGTTTAAGGTGGGGTGCAGCCCATACATCTAACCCTAAAAGAGAAAACCAGACCCCTCAGGAGGGGCAGATCCTGGGGCAGGGAACATGGCCTCAGCTTCTAGGACTGGCCTAGAAAATAGTTACATAGGAGGTGTAGGAAATGTTCAGACACAAGTCCACGGAAAGCAAGGGGTCATTAACCTTGAGGACATCCCTAAAGTCAGCTCCTCAGTTCTTCTTGACAAACACATTCTTCACCCTCTCTCTTGCTTCCAACTACATGACATACCTGTTAAGTCCCTGCTGTACACAGGGTCCCTGCAGGCCTCAACCTGAGGACCTCATCCCACCTTGGTGTGTCCCCTGGATGCCTGGCACACAGGCCATCTTTGGTCCTCAGACATGTCCCACCAACTCAGAAGTCTCAACCAGTGAAAGTTTGTTTTGAACTAATGGTAGGAAGGGTTGGGTTTCTTTTTTTTTTTTTTTTTTTTTTTTGTTGGTTTTTTTTTTTTTTTTTTTTTTTTTCCCTTTTTTTTTTTTTTTTTTTTTAATCTTCACAAAGCCAAGCCATTAGGCCCCTCTGGGCTTTTCCAGAAAGGTGAGTCTGAGTTGAGGAAAGAGGTTCTCCTTTATTTGAGGACTTGGGAGGTGGGGGAGGAAAAGAGGTAAAGGGGTGAAGAGGTGGGTCTTGGTCACTAGGTTTGTACCATGTGAATAAAAAGCTCTTTCCAATTTCTCTTCCCCAGGCCTGAAGTCAGTCTTGCAGAGAGGTTGGAGTGGATGTTGGATGACAGAACCCCAGGCCATGCAGAGCACTGAGGAGCCCGGGCCTGAGAGTCTCAGACAAGACCTATCAGGAGAAGCCCCTGGGGACTGGTCTCCCCTGTTGAACATTGGTTGGAGGGGAGTGCTTGCTGAGGTGAGGAATTACAACTGCCAATTCTCGGACAACCTTAAAATCTCACAAGCTTCAAGCCCCCCAGAAGAATCTGCAAATCTCAGAACCTCCCTGTCATTGCATCCTAGAATTTAAATCCTGAGACATTGGGCTCATGGCAATCTGAGGGTTTCAAAACCCGGCACCAAGGAAGGCAGTGCCCCGACTCACCAGCTTTGTGATCCGGAGCAAGTTGCTCGACTACTTTGCACCTCCGTTTTCCCCACTTGTATAACGGCCATGATGACAAGATGGACCTCAGCGGACTGTGGTGAGGATTGAATGTGACCACTTGGGAGAAGTGTTCAGCACTGTAACTGGCACATGGAGAATTCAAGATAAATGTCAGCTACAGGGATGATGGCAGATATTTGAAATCCTAAAACCTTGGAAACGGATTTTTCAAAGTAGAAAATCGCAAATGCTGAGGGCCTCGGAAGTATCAGGCCATAGTGTCCCTGACTACGAGAGGGTTGGGGTCCCAAGGGGCCTCTTTGTGAGGATGGACGCATTAATATGGGGGTCCTGATCGGGACCTTTCTTGCAGGTTAGCCATCGGTCAGAGCTCTCAGGCCCCAAGACATGATGAGATGAGACTTTTCTCCCTTTCCTTACTCAGCGATGCTCAGTGGACTCTGGGAGCCAGTGATTCTCAGATTCTTCGATTCTGTGAATTGTAGAGGGGTGGGGAGGAATCCCCACTTTTTTCTCTGTTAGGTAACTTACATGCCCCTCACCCTCTGTGGAAAGGTGGGTTGCAAGTAACACACTCCCCTTCCCTGGGCAGTAGAGTAGTGACGATCATATCAATTCCACCTACAGGTAAACTGAAGCTTGGAGCAGGGCAAAGCATCTGGAAACCTAGCCCTATTCTGCTTCTTTCCCTGGTATTTCCCGTTCACACTCAGGGCCTCGGTGCCTCTCTTTCTTTCCCCAGAGACCCAGAAATACCCTCTCACTCACAGTGTGGTGTCTCTACCTGCCTGGAATGCCCCTGTGATTTATTTGAGTTCTTTTCCCTGTTTTTTTTTTCCCTAACTCTACACACTGTTGTTTAAAAAACTGTGGTTTCTCATGAGCCCTGTTATCTCATTGATACCTCTCACCTCTGTGGTGAGGGGAAGAAATTATATTTTCAGATGACTTGTAAAGGGCAAAGAAAAAACCCAAAATTTCAAAATTTCCGTTTAAGTCTCATAATCAAGAAGAGGAGAAACAGAGAGAGAGAGAGACAGACAGAGAGAGAACTATGAGAACCACCCCCCCCACGCCGTGATTATCAGCGTACACAGTCATCGAAAAAAAAAATGGATTATTAGAAGAGAGAGGTCTGCGGCTTCCACACCGTGGTTTTTCTTCTCGGTATAAAAGCAAAGTTGTTTTTGATATGTGACAGTTTCCCACAAGCCAGGCTGATCCTTTTCTGTCAGTCCACTTCACCAAGGTGAGTGTCCCTGCTCTCCCCCACCAAATGCGGGTCCGATGGAAGAAATGGCAGTGAGGTAGGCACTGGAGGATCAAGGGTCCTCCAGTACAGTCCAAACATATGCAACTCCTGATCCTGGTCAGGTAAGGTATTTTTTACAATAATAATAATAATACAATAATATTTTACAATAATAATAATACAATAATAATAGTAATAATAAATGCCAGAAAACTGATAGGTAAAGTACTTAATTGGTGCTTGGCCAGAGGCAAAGATAAATAAGTTGATTGATACGTGGATGGGTAGGATTTTTTTAAATATGTCGACTGCTAGTCTTTATGTATTTCAGAGCTTTAAACAACTTGAAACACTGTCCAGTCGTAAATGGAAATTTCAACTACACCTCTCGCCTCTCTGTCTCTTCTCGCTCGATATCTCCCATCCCTCTGTCTCTGTTTGCCCAGTTTCTCTCTTTCCATGTTTCTCTGCCCCTCTCTCTGTTTTCCTGGCACTCAGAGTCTCCATCCCTCTGTCTTTATCAATTCTGACCATATTCCCAGTCTCTGTCTCCTCCATCTTGACCACACTCCATCTTTCTCTTTTCCTCAGTTTTTCTCCCACTGTCTCTCCTGCTCTTGTCTCACCTTCCCCTACCTGCCTTCCCACCTAGCATTCAGAGCTTTATACACAGATGGTGCTTGATAATAGTGTGTTGAATAATGTCAATGAGGAAATTTATACTTTATAAGAATGAGCATCAGTTCCGTTTGCTCTGATCAAAGGAGGATCGTGAGTTGTTCGGTCAGGCTGAGCACTTAACTGAACTTGTGTTTGCACTGTATGAGAGAAGACCCTGAAGCCATCTCTGAAGGCTTAGCAAGTGCTAAGTATTAGCTGGTAGTATTTTTTTAACCAAATTAGAATCATGCTATCCATTGGCTTCGTTCCTGCTTTATTCAATTAATAGGTTCATTTTTTAGATCACTAAAAATTGTTTCAACATAAGATCTTTCATGGCTGTCAAGACTTACCTTACATTGACATGAATCATGATTGGTTCAACAAAGTGCCAATTATTGGACATTTGGATTGTTCTTAGTTTTTTTCCCACAATCATCCCTGATTAGTTCCTTGGATTCCTGAAAATGGAGTTATTTGGCAAAGACTATGTGCATTTTTAAGGTTTCTGACCGTCTCTACAAATTATTCCTCCAAAAGGTTGTCCTGTTTTATGCTCCCTCTACTCAAGCTAATCCTGGGTGGATATTATCACTTTTTAATCCTTTCTCAACACAACAAGTAAGAAAAAATCTTATCACATTGTTGAAATTTGCATTCTTTGATTTACTTATACTGTTTATTGACCATTTATGGTTTTGTTTTAGTTGTCTGGTCATGCCCTTAGTCCTAATAAGGTGTTCATCTTTTTTTTTAATTTATTCATCACAGCTCTTTATTTAGAAAGGATATTAACCTTCCATCAGCTATACATATATATAACACATTTTCCCATTTTCCCCCAATTCATCATTTGCTTTTTCTATTTGTTTATAGTGTTTTGTGATCTTGTGATGTTTTTATATAGCCAAATAGCCTAGTCTTTTCTTCTGTGGTTACTGTCTCTGGTTTTGTACTTAGAAAGTTCTTTCCCACTTGAAAATGAGATAAATGTGTTGGCTTCTAGTCTCTTTTATGGTTTCATTTTTTCCATTTACTGTAGAGGTTACGAGTGTGGGTACTGGAGTCAGACTGTCTGGGACAAACCCAGCCTCACCCCCAAGCCATCTGTGTGATTTTTAGCTAGGCATTTAAACTCTTGGTACTTCTATTTCCTCATATGTACTGTGATGGCTATAATAGTACCTACCTCAAAGGTGGTTGTGAGGATTAAATTTATTAACCATAGGTCTTAGCATAGGGCCTGGCATACAATAAATGGAAGGTCAGCATTAGATATCATTTATCTCTTTGATGAATCTGGAATTTATTTTAGGGTCTATGATGATGGCAACATTTCAAACTGGGCAAGGAGGGGTTAGTGGGAAAATAGACTGATTACTCATTCAATAACTTTATTTTTCTCTTAATTATCCCAGAAACATTTGTTAAACAATCTATCCTCCACTGTACCCCAGTCTGAAATGCCACATTCATCACAAACTAAATTCCCTCTAGCCGTGAAATGTGTTTGAGCTTTCTATTCCATTCTGTTCCTCAATGTCTACTCTTGTACAAGGGCCACACTACTTTGCTGATTGTTGCCCTGTAATACAACACAATTCCCAGCCCTAGGCACGCACCCTCCTCCATCTTGCCCTTGGTTATTCCTTGTTATTTCAGGCAGCATCAGTTCCTCCAGCCAGAGGCCAGCAACTGTTCTTATTTGGGATCTCTCTCTCTCTCTCTCTCTCTCTCTCTCTCTCTCTCTCTCTCTCTCT
>NW_011889444.1:89166-95432 GCF_000151845.1 Pteropus vampyrus | reverse complement strand
ACACACACACACACACACACACACACACACACACGCTCTGTCTCTTCTCTCATCTCTCGCTGTCTCATTCTCTGACTCTCATTCTCTATTTCTGTCCCATCTCATGTCTCTCCCATCTCTCTCTGTACCCCTTGTTCTCTGTGTCTCTCTCTTCCCTTATGTCTGTCTCTCTTTGTTTCTGTCTCTCTTTGTCTCTATGTATCCCTGTTCTCAGTCCCCTGAATAGAGGGCAATTGTCGACTTGAAGCCCTGCAGATACCTAACAACTCACCCCGACACAGAGCAGCAGGGTCCTGGCCTTCATCTACTCCATACCTCTCCCCTTCCCAACGTACAAGCGGAGCAAACTGAGGCCCAGAATTGGGCAGGAGAGCCTCTCCAAAGGCCTCACAGAGACACAGTGGCAGAGTCGAGACCCAAGCTCAGATCTCAGGACTCTTGGTGGGACCCTGGCTCTGTTTCTCTCGCCATTGTGAGCCTCAGTTTACATCCACGCATCCATGAGTGGGGAGAGGGGACCTGGGCTGCCACCCAGCTTCTGTCATTCCCCTTTCTGCTTTCTCACAGGTAGGACTCTCCCTAAGGCAGGAAGATTCATGGTCACAGTGTGGGGCCCAGCCTCCCAAGAGCTAGGCTGGGTGGGGTCCCAGGGCCCCATGGGTCAAGAGGCCTCATGGCCAGAGGCTGGTGATACTAAAGGGATATCAGTCAGTTAGTCTGGATGTGGAAAGAGCTCAGCTGTGTCTCCAGAGTTGGCACTGGTCCCTGGGAACCTCCATTTTAGGACCCCTCCAGAGAGCCTGGTGGTGGGATCTCTACTGACAAAGGCCAGGGCTTTTCCTGCTCCCCACCATGAGGCCCTTGCCGAAAGTGTACCAGCCTCAACCTCCCCTTCCTTCCTTCTCCATCTCTAGCAGAGTGGTTGTGAGTCTAGAAACATTGTTCCGGAATAGACAGGGAGACAGAGGCCCTGCAGGTGTCCATTCATAGATCACTGACATTTTGCTAAGCATTTTATGTGCACTAACTTTGGAAGATAAGTACAATTATTGTCCCAATTTATATATGAGCCTGAGGAGAGTTGCAGCTAGTTAGTGGCAGAGCCTGGCTCTACACTAGGGGAAGCAGAGGGGTTAATTCTAACCTTCCTGCCTTCATAGAACTTAGGAGGGAGGCTTGCTACAATTCTGGGCCTGGCAGGTGAGAGGCCCTATGAAATAGTGAGTTTTCTGCCCTTTGAAGAGTTCCAGTAAGTTGGGACACCAGAGACATTGGCCTTCACATACTGAGAAGTTGGACCCATGGACCTCACAGAGTGTGTGGGTTTGAGATTCTGGGATCCTTTGAATCTAAGAAATGATGTTCTGTGATTCTGAGGTTCTGGCGTAGTACCATTCGAAGACCCTGAGGGTCCCAGTATCTGTGGGGTCTGCATGGCACTACCCAAGCATCAAAACTTGGGCCTCTCCATGGCCTAAGAAGGGCCAGGTCTACAGGACCCAGGGCTTGTCATGGTAGCCAGATGGACGTCACTCACCACATCCGCCAGCACCCACATCACCTCACCTGGGCCAAGCAGACTGCAGGATGGGCCAGCCAATTCTCGGAACGAAACCTGTGGGGTTGGGTGTCTGCCCCCTTCTCTTCCTCCTTGGTACCGATGAAGCCCAGCGCATCCGGCCGCCATGACGTCAATGGCGGAAAAATCTGGGGAAGTCAGAGGCTGTGACAATGGGGCCCAGATGCAGACCCCGATATGAAAACACAATCTATGTCCCAGAAACATCCGCCATGCATCTTCTGAGAAATAGTCAGAAAGGGACGCCCCAACAGACAATGCAGGAAGCTGGCTGCCCAGCTTGGCCCTCCAGTACCCCACTACCAGACAGACCATATCCATGTCCCCTTTCTGAGAATGTACCTATGATTTCCTGAATCAGGCCACTCCAAAAGTGTTTTGGGAAGAGATTTCTTATAAGCTCTGGCCAAGTGTCCAGGCAGATTCAGAAGTGACCACAGGCCAGCTGTGTGGACCAAGCCAGAGTAGTGGAAAACATCCACTCACTCACCAAAATCAGTATTAATGTGCTTTCAGGCTTCTGTAACAAAGTACCACAAACTGGGTAGCTTAAACAGAAATTTATTATCTCAGTTCTGGAGGCCAGAAGTCCTAGATCAAGGTGACAGCAGGGTTGGCTCCTAGGACTGTGAGGGAGAAAGTGTTTGTGCTTCTCTTAGCTTCTCATAGTTTGCTAGCAATCTTTGGCATTCCTTGGCTTGTAGAAACATCATCCTGATCTCTGCCTTCATTTATTCACTATTTCATTCACTTACCTCCTCATGGTCACTGACATTCTCTCAGGCCTTTGTTCTAAGCCTCCATAGACCTAGACTCTTGATTTTCACACAGTAATGTTCTAACCTCCAGGGAGACTAAGGGTTGAATACCCGGATTCTCACCCTCAGAACCCCAGCCCTGACAACCCCCATGGGCCGACATCAATGAAAAGAAGGAGCAACCGCTCCCCTAGAACCCTCCTTGTAATCCCCCAGGCTGTTTTCAGCAGTTGTGTGCCCAACTCAGTGCTGTGGGGTGGGGCGGGGACACACACACACACACACACACACACACAGCCCCACAGCAGGGAGCTTGTGAAATGTGCACACATGCACACTTTCCAGAAAAAGAAGTAGAGCTCTCAAGTCACGATGGGACTGTGGAACACTGAACCTGGGTGTCCCCTTCAGTAAAATGGAGGTTGGACTAGGCAGTCCATTCTAGCTCTAGCTTCCTCAGACTAGGACTATAGGATTCTGAGAAACCAAGGCCCCACCCATCAGGGAGTATAGGGTTCTGGAGCCCTTATAGATGACTTTCAGGATTGGCCTTAGATAGGGGAAGAGGAGGAAGAGCGGGCATTCCAGGCAGGCTGACCAGCATAAGCGAAGGCTTGGAGACAGGCTAGGGGTAAACTCCAGTGATGGCTGAGTCGACGAGCTCCCACAGGCTCAAGAGAGCCCATATATCCTCTCTGGCACATGCCATGCCAGCTCTGTGCAGGGCAGAGCCCAGAGATGACCAGAACCTGCCCCTTCCTGAATTTCAGACTCCTGTACTCAGCTGCCCATTTGGCATCCCCACTCGTATGTACAATGCCAGACTTTTCATGTCCATCCACACTTGGATCATCACTCCTCCACCCCCTTCCCCCCATACCCCTCATCTCAAGTCATTTCAGTTCTGTCCTTCCAGCTGTTCAAGCTAATACCCAGAAGTCACCTTGACCCTCCCTCTCTCACCCCCATATCCAAGCTGCCAGAAAATTCTGACTCCTTTCAAACATGCTCAGAATCCACCTATTCTCACATCTCCACTGCCACCGTCTTGGTCTTTGCCACCATTATCACTTACCTGGACTGTTGTAGTATTGTCCTCACTAATCCCCTGCTCTGCCCTCACCTTTCTAGAATCTGTCTCTCTCACAGTAGCCAGAGGGATCTTTTGAGTCCATGCCCCCCACCACTCCCAGATATGCCCAAGTCACTGGATTAAAATGATGCTCCCAGGAGAAAATCAGAGACCAGCCCCAGCAGGATCAGCTACAGGCTGTGCTGGGTAAAGGGAGGGCCAGAGGGGTGAGTCCTGAAGACAAGCCTCAAGCAGTGAGGGAAGGAACTGAGACATACCCTGGCTGAGGCCCCGCAAACCAACCCAAAGCCCCCACTGCCCTCTGGAGGACACATCCCCACCAGGGCTGTGCCAGCATGCACAGGAAAGCCATGTGCTGGACCTGTGCAAGTCTGCACGTGGAGTGTACATGGAGAGACACATACCTGTGTTCCTGACACCAATGTGTGTGTGTATGTGCACACGCACACATGACCAAAGCTGGGGTCCAGCTATGGCACCCTTCGGGACATGTCTCAGCCAATGCCTGCTCCAACCAGAGGGGGTATCCATGTGGTTCAAGTGATTGTGTATTTTGCAGACCCCCAGCACATGCATAACTCTTTCCCCCGATGTCTCCACAGCCTGCCCTCAAAAAAGGACCCAATGCCCAACCCCAGGCCAGCCAAGCCCTCAGCCCCTTCCTTGGTGCTCAGCCCATCCCCAGGAGCCTCACCCAGCTGGAGGGCTGCACCCAAGGCCTCAGACCTGCTGGGGACCAAGGGCCCTGGGGCAACCTTCCAGGGCCGGGACCTTCGAGGTGTGGCCCATGCCTCCTCTTCCTCTTTGAATCCCATACCACCATCACAGCTGCAGGTGAGGCTCAGGGCCCAGAATGGGGCAAGCAGGGTGGGGTACCTGAGTCTATAGGTGCTGACCTTTACTGTGGCATCAGGCGGGAGGCCCACCTAGGGCACAGGAAGTGGTTTTCTAGGTCCCAGGCAAGTCTGTGACTTATGCAGATATCACAGGGCCAAGAAAATCCCCACTTAGCAGGTCTCAGAGATTCAAGGCACTCCCTGACCTTACAATCCCTGTCTCAGGAGAGGAGACCCTATCATGGTCCTATAGGCAGTCCATGTGTCCCCATCCCCATGTGACAAGGGAGCACAAGGAGGTGAGATGACAGAGTTGAGGCCAGCTCTGCCACTTATTAGCTGTTTGATCTTAAGAAAGTTACTCAATCTCCCTGAGCCTCAGTTTCTACAGATGTATAAAGGGGATGGTCATAGTTCCTACTATATGCGGTTGTGGTCAGGAGTATATGAATTAGAAATGTAGAACAGTGAGGATGAGGATGGCATCCCACCCACCTGCCTTCTCTCCCCAGCTTCCCACAGTGCCACTCGTCATGGTGGCGCCCTCTGGAGCACGGCTGGGTCCCTCACCGCACTTGCAGGCACTCCTCCAGAACCGGCCACACTTCATGCACCAGGTACCAACCCTGACTGGGCAGGGAGGAGGGAGCAGGTGGGAGAACTGAGGAGGGGGCCAAGCTGAACCCCAGCCCATATGTGCCCCCAGCTCTCAACAGTGGATGCCCATGCCCGGACTCCTGTGCTGCAGGTGCGCCCACTGGACAGCCCAGCTATGATCAGCCTCCCGCCACCCAGCGCTGCCACTGGAGTCTTCTCCCTGAAGGCTCGGCCTGGCATGCCACCTGGTAACACCACACCCCAAAGCTCCCCAAAACTCCAGAGACCCAAGTCCTTGAATGTGAGCAGTGTGGGCTGCAGAATTGTGGCCCACAGGTCAGAAGTGTCAGGTTTTATCATCTTGGAAACTCCAACCTCCAAAAAATGTCAGGCTCAGAACCTGAAAGATGTAGAATGTCAAAATTACAGCACCACAGATCTTTGCAAAGTTAATCAAAATGTCAGCACTTGTGAATGGCAGTTTTTTAACTGCTCCACCAGAAACCTTGGATGTTAGGGACATCAGAGCTCCCTGGGAGTCAGGACCTGTGAGGTTCTGGAGGGTGGGCAGCTCAAAAAGAGAGCTTGTGGGCCAAGCTGTGGGCCAAGCTGTGGAGCACAGTCCACAGTCCCCAGAGGTGCCCTGTCCCCACCCGCAGGGATCAATGTGGCCAGCCTGGAATGGGTGTCCCGGGAACCAGCACTGCTCTGCACTTTCCCAAGCCCCGATGCACCCAGGAAAGAGAGGTCAGTGGGCAGAGCTGGGAAGAACCCTTGCCTTGCCATTCCCTCCCCTGACACCCTCTGTCCCCCTAGCACCCTTCCGACCATGACCCAGGGTTCCTACTCACTGCTGGTAAATGGTGTCTGCAAGTGGCCCGGATGTGAGAAGGTCTTCAAGGAGCCAGAGGACTTCCTCCAGTGAGTGACCCAGGCCCGTTTCAGTCCAGAGGGGTCCCCAGTTTGTGGGAGGAGGTCTGGGGTACAGGTCTCAGCTCGGGCCTTATCCTGATAGGTAGTAAGACGAAAGAGGCAAAAGCTGAGACTGCGGATTCAAATCCAGGCTTTGTCACTCACTGGCTGCATGACCTTGGGCGAGTTACTTAGCTTCTCTGGGCCTTGGTTTTCTCATTTGTATATGGAGCATAATAGTGCATACTATTATTTACCTCCATTTTACAGACAAAGAAACTGAGGCCAAAGAGGTTAAATGTCTTGATCAAGATCATCCACTTCCCAAGTGACAGAGCTGGGATTCAAACCCAGGCATTCAGGCTCCAGAATCCATACTTCTAATTGCTTTGTCCTGCTACCTCTCGTGCCAACACACTAGCTTAATTTTAATGATCCTCAAAGTCTCAGCTCCTCACAATGACTGTTGCTGCCTCCACGTGCCTCCCCCC
>NW_011889444.1:79951-89116 GCF_000151845.1 Pteropus vampyrus | reverse complement strand
TCTCTCTCTCTCTCTCTCTCTCTCTCTCTCTCTCTCTCTCTCTCTCTCTCCCCTCCCTACTCAGAATATTGAGCCAGGAAACCTGGCCCACCAGTCATCTGCATGGAATCTTCCTCCTCCCCAGGCACTGCCAGGCAGACCATCTCCTGGATGAGAAGGGCAGGGCGCAGTGTCTCCTCCAGAGAGAGGTGGTACAGTCTCTGGAGCAGCAGGTGATGTGGGGTTGGGGAAGTGGTGGGGTGAATGGTAGGCAAACTTTATACCCACCCTGTGCCAGGAGTCAAGCTCACGCAGGATAGGGGCTGGGATAAAGGAAGGAAGCGGGTAAGGTACTCCCAGGGAAGACCATAGCCTGGCCAAATATGTGGTAGAGAAAGTCCAAGTTGAGGCCTCACTTTGTGCCCATCTTTACAGCTGGTGCTGGAGAAGGAGAAGCTGGGTGCTATGCAGGCCCACCTGGCCGGGAAGATGGCATTGACCAAGGCTCCTTCTGTGGTGAGCCACCCTAGGCCTGATAGCAGCACAGACTGCTGGGAGACAGACAGGGGAGGGGCCCTGCAGAGTGCAGAGGACCTATCCTCACACCCAGACCCTGGGACCTCTGGGCCCATGTCCCCAGCTCTGAATATGCCCAAACCTGAGAATCTGTCCCCATCCACTTACAAACTCTCTGAATCTACACTCTTGAAACATCATGATCTTGTTCTCAAAGCAACAGCAAATAGCTAGAAACTTACTGAATGCAGACTATGTGCTGCTGGCAGGAGTGTCTATATAACTCACTTGGGGCCAGGGCAAAATGAAAATGTGGGGCTCAAATTGCAAAATGACGACTGCAGAGCATTAAAGTGCAGGGCCCTGTGCAGCTGTATAGGTCACGTGCCCATGAGGTGGGCCCTCGGTGCCAGGCACTGCTTCTGAGCACTTTGGTGGTGTGAACTTATTTAGTCCTCATGATGCCACTGTAAAGTAGGCATCCCTAATCCACAGATGAGGAAAATTGAAGCCAGGGAGGCTTAAGTGACTTTCCCAAGGTCACAGCTGGGTAGTAGAGGAGCCCGATTCAACCCGTTTGCAGCCCTAGCATCGGTGCACTACTCACACTAGGGTCCACACCACACTCTGATAAATATAGCTCATGCTGCTTTGTGGGAGCCCACATCAGACTGCGGTTAGGAAAAGAGTGTCCTTGCTTTTAAAAACACTTATTTAAAATTAAAGTGGAAAGTTTCAGCCTGTGTCACCAGCCTCTCCCCCCTTCCCCAGGTATCATCCGACAAGGGCTCCTGCTGCATTGTAGCCACTAGCAACCCAGGCACCACTGTCCCGGCCTGGCCTGGCCCCCAGGAGGGCCCCGATGGCCTGTTTCCTGTGCGGAGGCATCTCTGGGGCAGCCATGGACATAGCACGTTCCCAGGTAAGGATTGTCTGTGCCTGACATAGTGCCCCCCAAGCCCCTAATCCCCAGACTAGCATGAGATTGGGGGGAGTAGGAAGGAGCTCCACACTGCTTTTCCCCACCACAACCACCCGGCCTTTGGGAAAGCACATCTGCTTGCAAAAGCTTCCTCTCAGGATTTCAGTGGCCTGCAAGCCTCCATTATGATCTCAGATGTCTAGCCCTGTCTCCTCTGAGATTGGGGTTCACTCACTGTCCTGGGGACTAGGGCTTCAGCAATTCCATTTGGTCATCAGAGAGAACTAGCTCCATAATTCCCAGGGACTCTCCCTCCCAGGCCAAAGGAAAGAGGGGTGATTTGCCCAAGCTCACCAATCCCCTATTACTCAAAAGGCCTGGTACGTGGGCTTAACAGGGATCAGGGTCCCTCAGTGTCATCCTCACTCTGCCACTTAACCAGTTACTTTAGTGTACAAGTTGCTTCCTTTCTTTTAAACTTCAGGAAGAATAAGCTCTGTTTTAGTGGGAGTGGTGCATATGATACAAGTTATGTCAAGTGCTTAGCAAACTGTAACTGTTACCATGGAAAGAATGAAGGGTGGGAGAAGGAGTGAGGAGATCCAGATAGGGCCTAACTCTTCTCCCCATGTCGCACAGAGTTCTTCCACAACATGGACTACTTCAAGTTCCACAACATGCGGCCCCCTTTTACTTATGCCACTCTCATCCGCTGGGTAAGCTGGCCAGCTTAGGCCAAGGAGAATAAGAAAGAGAAAGAAGGGATGGAAACCTGCCTCCCAAATTCCCCGCCTCCCTCTGAGCAACCCTAGGGCAGGCTCCTGCTTGAAAAAATCCATACCTCAGATATGATGCCCCATGCTGGCTTCACCCCAGACCTGCCCCCAAACCCAAACTTAAACTACCATCCAGGCCAGGGCAAGCAAAATTCTGGCCCTAAACCCACACCTTTCTTGATGTCTACCTCAACCGCATATCTAACCCCTTCTAGACCTAAAAAATTGCCCAAAAAATAACTTGATCTATGCCCCTTGCCTTAAACCCTTCCCAGGTATTACCCTAACTCGTTCCCCAGCCCCAGTGTACCCCAGTATGTAAACATATGCCCTGGCTGGACCCCATCCCTAACCCCTTCCTTGTAACACCTATCTGACTATCTGACTCTTAACCTCAGCCCAACCCAACCCCTTCATCTGAATCTCTCCCATGCCTTCCCAGAACCTTCACAAGAGCCCATCTGGACTTTCATCCTAGGCCCACATCTAACACCAAACCTGAACCTTAACCTAATGCCACACAGTCCCCTACCTGGCCCCATCCCGATCTGGAACTGGCTGCAGCTGTATTCACTGCCCCTTGACTTAATCCCATTCCTAAATCCAAATAGATCAAATCTCTGACCCTTAGCCACACTCCATGCATAACCCCAGCCCTGCCCCTTAATGACTATACACAACTAATCTCAACTTCACTACAACTTCACAACTAACCTCATTCTTGACCCTAAACCTAACCACATTCCTGACCCATAAAATAACTAGACAACTAGGCTCATCTCTGACTTCTGACCTGATGCCACATCACCCTGTCCCATGCCCCTCAAATTGCCCCAGTCCATCCCCAGCCTGACCCTTAACCAACTCCTTCCCTGACCTTTAGCTCTGCCTGGCCCTCTACCTCTTCCAAACCCTTAACTTGACCCCAATCCTGGCCCTTAACCTTTCCGAACCCTGAAACCTCACCCCTACAGCGAACCCCCACTCTACCTCCATCCCAGACCTTTAACCTAACTCCATCCCTAACCCTAAACCATACCCCACTCCAACCTCGGCCCTGATCCTTTATATAACCCCATCACAGTCTACCCTCACTCTACTTCGAACCCTGTCTCTGATCCATCACCCCACACCATCTCCCTCCCTCCCTTCCCCTGCCCCCACAATTCCATCCCATGTCAGATGGCCCAGGGTAGGCCACTACCCCTCAGCCAAACATTGAGTGAGTGGCTCCCCTTACCCCCGTCCCCCTAACTTCCAGGCCATTCTAGAGGCTCCTGAAAAGCAGCGGACACTCAATGAGATCTATCACTGGTTCACACGCATGTTCGCCTTCTTCAGAAACCACCCTGCAACCTGGAAGGTGAGTGCCTCTAGAGGTAGCAATGGCCGAAGTGATCTCAAATGCTACCACAGTGCTGGGCCAAGCTGGGAAGGCTTGGGGCTGGACTTGCAAACATGATGGAAAAGGGCAGAAGGTTGGTTTGTTGGTGGGGACTGCTAACCTCAGAGATTGACTGCCCACCTGATTCCCCCACCCCCACCCCCGGCCTGGCTGGCTGGTCTTCCTTCCACAGAATGCCATTCGCCACAACCTGAGCTTGCACAAGTGCTTCGTGAGAGTGGAGAGTGAGAAGGGGGCTGTGTGGACCGTGGATGAGTTTGAGTTCCGCAAGAAGAGGAGCCAGAGGCCCAGCAGGTGTTCCAACCCCATACCTGGCCCCTAACCTCAAAATCAAGAAAAGGAAGGAATGACAGGGGCCAAAATTTGGGGCAGAAGTGGCCGGGGGCAGGGTTGGCAGGCCCTGGCCATTCCCACAGGGACCAAGAAGTGAGGTGTGCACTGTCTTGCCTGCCAGGGACATTGTTCCCCAGCCGACCACCCCACTTGGATCATACGCTCTGTACCAAGGCTGCTCAGAGAGGCCCCAACCCTGTACCCCTACCTCAGCCATGCACCCCTAACCCAGCCCCCTGTGATGGGCTCTCAGGCAAACAGCCTTCACAACCAACCACACACAGTCTGAATCAGTCACTCGCAGATGTCCCCAGGCTGGAAAAGACACACAGATGCTCACACTCCTGTCCCTTGGTCTCCATGCAAACCCCCAAATACAAAGAGCCTGTCTCAGTACACTCAGACAACCTCAAATCTGCACAGTCACACAAACAATCATACCCAAGTAATCCTGTCAACTCACATACTCCAAAGCACACACCGACAGCCAGCCTTCTGGCCCCCACGTGTAGTGTTACAGGGTGTACCCAGACACCTATACAGAAGCAGCTTTTGCCTTCAGGGTCTCAGGTCCCAGAAAGCCACACAAACACATACCAGTCATGCACAGTCTCACACAGCCAACCCTGACACACACGCTCAGTCACACAGCCCATTAGAATTCAATTACATACCACGCATACACTATACACGCCCACACAGAGCCCCAGTGGGTCTCCTGAGTCCCACACAGACACACACTGACTCACCAAATGTACCCCGTGTCTCACCTGCTACCCACCCTCTGCCCCACCCTGAGCCCTGTGCCCCAATCCATGCCTCAGCTTAGACTGCAGACAGAGCCCCTCATTTATTTTGGATCCAAGGCTCAACCCCCAGTGCCCTCCCCAATAAACTGCAGCCAAGTTCTCACACTCTGGACAATCACCTCAGATAAGGGTTGGGGTCAGGTGGGCAGGAGTCGCCACAGCAAGAGGGATTGGACAGCAAACACAGGGAATGGCTAGGACAAGCACTTGGCCATCACCTCCAACACCCCAAATCCCTGCTGAATCCTGGAGTGGGGGAGACCTCTGCCAGTGGCCCCTCAGGCCTCACGGACCCGCCCCAGGAGGCCAGCGTTCTCCTGGCGAAGGGCCCGGTAGTCCTCGCGGATCTTCTCCAGGTTGCTGAGGGTCTTCTTGCCCATCTCCGTCTCGATCTAGGCAACGTGAATCGCATCCCTTCAGCGCGCAGGGCCCCTTTCCCAGCTCCTGCTCGCCACCCCCTCCATTATAACCACTCAGGGCCCTTCCTGGGCTCCTCCCACCCCTCCCAACAATAGTCTTCTCTGTCCCACTGCCAGGCCTTTGCAGGAGTGGTTCCAGCACCTAAAGCATCGTTTGCTACATGGCAGGATTATCCGCCACATACTCAAGCTGAAGCCTCTGCCAATGGCCCCAGGAGGCAGGCGTGAGGACCCTCTGGGTAGAAGCCAGAACTCAGAGTAGACCACTGGCCTGTCCCAGGTCATGTGTATGGCTAAGGGGCAGGGCAGAGACTCCAGCCATAAGCTGTGTCTGGTTCCACAGCCTGTCTTGGTACAAACTGAGGAGCTGTCCCCTGGCCTACCTTGATTTTCCTCCCACCCCCAGGCCTCACCTGCTCCTCAAGGTCTCGCACCTCTCGCATGATAGTGCCTGTGTCCTCAATGGTCTGGATGAGCTGGCTGCAGTTCTGGGAACAGCAGGAGCAGAAGGCTTATAACCCAACCTGGACCCTCCCCAGACAGCCCCCAAGGCACGCTTCTCCCCTCACCTCATGCAAGGCAGCTAGATACTTGTAGGCTTTCCGAACAGCATCATCCTTCTTGGCATCCTGACCAGACAGAAAGGACCTCGAAGGTATCAGTGGGCTTCCCCTGCCCCACCCCCCTATACACCACCTTTAGAACCCCACTCTCCCATCCCCAAGACGTCATCCTCCACAGAGCAAAGCCAGGCCTGAGCATTATTGTAACTGCGAGGCTCACACAAGGCACAAACCAAAGCCAGCCCATAAGCAGATGGGCAGGCAGCAGCCCAGCCCCACACCACCCCTCCACCCAGCCTAGCCTGCTTCATACCTTAAACACAAGCTCATCAGTCACTGCAAATGTCCGGTCCAGCTTCCCAGATAGGGAGTTGATTTCCTTCTGAAGCTCCTTCGTGTCAGACAAGATCTGGCAGAGACCAGGGTGGCCATGAGCCCATGTCTGGGGTGGGGTGGCCGGCCATCTGAGGACATTCATGTGCCTACACTCACATCCAGACAGGGCCTGTGTCATTGCATCAGGGTTGGCTGGAGTGGACTGTGTGAGGCTGTTCTGGGTCAGGGTGTGGCCAAACAGGTCTGTTTATCAAGGGGTGTGAGGTTCCTGTGTGGCCATGTTACATACATCTGCCCTTTGGGAATATCTGCCCATATGACCCACCCTCCATGGCCATGGAGGCGTACCTTAGTGATCTCTTCCTTCTGCTTCCGGATGTTGCCCACAATCTCCAGGATGCGCTGGGTATAGGCCAGCCGGGATACATCTCTGGGCAGGGTCTCCAGCTCAGACACCTAGACAGGGACACAGCAGGCACTCCTCCAAGACCCATACGCCACCCACTCTGAGCCACCTGGGGCCCTGGCATGGACCTTACCAGCTGCTTATAGATCTCCTCCTTCCTGCGGGCCTCCTCAGCAGCTGCCCGAACATTCTGGTGTAGCTCTTGGATCTCTACCAGCCGTCGAGAAGATTCCAGCTGCCAGAACCCCATGGGTAGAGTAGAAGGCAGTGAGCAGAGCATGAGAATGGCCGCCTAAGGAAAAACCAAACCTGTCCCACCCACAGCCTAGGACCCCACCACCTACCTCTCTGCAATCTTGGAGCTTTCGGAGGTGGCGGTACTCAGCAAGGAGTGGGACCCGGTGCTTTTCCCACTGGCCCGCCAAGTGGATGACCCGTTGGGCACTACTCTCTACCACGAGCTGGGGGTGGCAGTAGGAGGGTACATGTCACACACGCTGGCCTCCCCCACCTCCAACCCTTCCAGCCCAGCCCCAGCACCAGCCCCACCTGCAGCTTGACAAGGTTGGCAGCCCCATCGGGCAGCAGCTCCACCGCCCGGCTCTTCAGGCGCAGGGCCTGCTCCCGCTCCGCCATGCTGAGCTCATTCTGCCGACATTCAGTCTCTACCTGGCAGCCAGGGATCCCCACTCCCAGTCAGTGGAGGAGTTTGGCCATACACCACAGCCTTCCCACCCATCCCCCTGAGCCTGGAAAGCCTGGGCCTAGCCCGAGCTCCCACAAATGATGACATACCTTTCTAGCCCCAATCTGTCCCTTAACCCCCTCCTGATGGCAACAGACCTATAAACAGCAATGGGCACCCACAGGCCCCCCAACCCCTCTACCTCCATGCTGACCCCCATGCTGATGAGCCTCATGAGCTCTTGTCTGTAAAGACCCATCATGCCCCCACAGATGCCCAGAAATGCTCACACACCTCCTGATTCTCACAGACACCCACAAGGCCTGATTGATGCCCACAGGCACCTCTCACCCCTACAGGTCCACCAAGCCCCACAACCCTACATCCCCCTCTCGCCCCCACTGATTCTCCTGAACCCTGAAGAGCCCTGCATGTCCCCCCAAAGGCCCCTATGAACCCTTCTGACATCTGCAGACCTCTCCTGAATACCTCTCGGCCCCCTCAAGTCCCCTTAAGCCCTCTAGGCCCAAATTGTGACCCAATCCCAGGTAGCGGCCCCTCTCCCACTCCCACCTGCACAAGGCCAATTCCCAGCGTCTTCATGTTGGCTTCAGCCTCTTCAATGTTGTGGTTCACTCTCTCAAGCTGCTCCCGAAGGGCCTCCAGCTCTTGTTCTTGAGCTGCCCATGTGTCCTGGGAGGAATGGGCCAGTCAGGTGTCAGGCCCAGTAGACAGACAAAGACCCAGGTCAACCCCCACTGCTCCACTCACCTGTTCAGGCCGCCGGGAGGTGGCCAACACATCTGACACCTGGGCTGCCTGGGCCTCAGGCTCCTAGGAGAGTGAGAAGGGAGCATCCGGACTGTTGGAGAAGGCCTTGCCCCTCACAGCCCAGCCACAACATCCACCACATGCACCTTCCCAGCACCATACCCATGCCCACTCAACTGCTGATGGCTATCAGACTGTGACTGCATGAGGCTAAAGGCATTCTCTGCAACCTTAGAGTGTTTGCTCATAAAGAAACCTCCCTGACCCTGACACAGCTCCTGCTCACCTTCCCCTTCTCTGAAGTCCCAAATGCCCATGGAAAGGATGAGGGCTCCTCTGGGTGACCACCCAAGGAGAGAAGATATACCCAGAGGAGACTTCTTGGGGAAGGCTGGAGTTTGCACAAAGAGCACCCCTCCACCCTTACATGGTTCCCACCCTCCATCCTTTCTTCACTGAAGTCCCCAAGAAGCCAGTGGACCCCCGTAGTGAGGAGAGGGCATGCCTGGTGGGACACAGGCACCTGTGTGGATAAAGTATGGTGCTTGTACATAAAGCAACCCTCTAAACCAGCCTCAGTTCCTTCCGTCAGCACACCCTACGTCCACTCAAGCCCACCCACCAGATGAAAAGTGAACTTCTCCGAATGCGTGAAGCGGGAGCCCTTGGGAGCACCAGTCCTGGCCCCAGCACCCCAGGCCTGCAGCAACTCTCCCAGGTCTCGGGCTTGTGGGGGTGGGCCCAGCTGACCCCAGGTTTGGCGAAGATGCTCAGCCAGGTGCTTCTGCAGCCGCTGCCGCTGAGCCCGTGTATCCTCCTGGAAACAGAGGGTAGGGCAAACTGGAGAATGTAGAGGCCTACTGGGCATCCAAGGCCCTGCCTCCTCTAGGGAGCCACCTGACAAGGTACTACTGACAAGTCACATCCACCCTCCAGCCTCTCCCACCAAGAGGGCCCCCAGACCCACTCTCCTGGCCCACTGGTCTGGGAGCTCCCCAAGGATGGGGTCTCTTCTTCCTCATAGCCAAGATTCTCCCCACCCACTCACTTCTCACATTGGAGGAGAATGTGGGAAGGTGAAGAAGCCTGCCGCACCCAAATCAGAGAGTGACATGGAAAGGATATGTGAGGACAGAGCAGAGACAAAGCCAGAGGTTCTGGGCGAAGAAGAGGATAGAGACAGAGAGTGGAAGTGAGAGAGAGAGAGAGAGAGAGAGAGAGAGAGAGAGAGAGAGAGAGAGAGAG
>NW_011889444.1:5000-79901 GCF_000151845.1 Pteropus vampyrus | reverse complement strand
GGAACAGAGGCAGTTTTGAGACAACTGAGGAAATATCACTATGAATGGTTTAAGAGATTGTTGTTAATTTTATTAGGTGTGAAAAATGGCCTAGGGGTCACCTTAAAAAGTGAATGTCCTTATGAGTTAAGAGACATAGCTTAAGTATTTAGAGTTGAAATGACATGATGTCTTGGATTTTCTTCAAAACAATACAGAAAAAAAGGTGAGGGAGAATAAATGAAGAAAGCTTGGCAAAATGCTTATAGTTGAAGGTGGGTGACAGGTACATAGGATTTATTAGGACATTCTCTCTACTTCCATGTTTGCAATTTCTGTAAGTTTAAAAAAGATAAAGACAGAACACATGACAGTGGGGAGGTGGGGGGAGACAGAAAGAGACAGTTGCAGAGGTGGACAGAGGGGAGAGGGGACATATACAGAGGTGGACAGAATGAGAGAGACATAGCACAGAAATGAGGAGACAGAAGGGCAAGAAAGAGAGGCAGCACAACTACAGAATGAGAAAGACAGTGACCAGAAGATATTATGCAGAGATCTTGAGACAAAATAAATGAACGCCGCTGACAACTGCAGACAGAGAGAATGAGAATGTCAGAGATGGGAAGAAGGTAGCAGAAACGAGAGAGAGAAACGGATCCTGACTGCTCTGGTTGCTAGGAACCTCGTGTACATTTTTCAGTCAAACACAGAGCACTATCACCACCTGTGTCTTAGAACAGGAAACTGAGACTGAGTGAAGATACTGACCTATCTGAGGTCCAGTCTTTCTGACTCCAACATACTTGCATGTGGGGAGCCAGGTAGGTATACGCAGAGGGGAGAAAATCAAAGAGAAGGACAAAGTGGGGAAAGGAGAGGGGCAGAGGACCAAACGGGAGACAAAAATAGAGCAGTAAGTGAGCAGGGTCCTTGGCAGCACAGAGCCAAGCATTGAGCAGTACCTGGGTGGGAAGGCGGGATGCCCAGTGGACCCAGTCCTTGTCCCCAGGGTGGTCCCGGCCCATGTGTTGGCAGAGCTGGATAGCATGGCATTCAAGGAGCGAGGCCACCCTCTCAGCAGGCTGGGGCACTTGGGTGGGGGCTGGTAGTAACAGGGGACTTGCCTGGAACTCCCGGGACTCTGGAAGCAGGAACAGAGTCAGCCAGCCTTCCTACCTTGCCACACAGTCAGGCCCACCTCTCCCCTTCTCTCCAGTACCTCCCCAGTCTCACACTCACCTCCTCTGGAACTCAACTCAGGCATGACCAGCCTGCTGGCATGGAAAGGTTTCTTGGGGGCTGAGCCCTGGTGGGAAAGCAGAATCAGGGCCTCTTGGATAAACTGTGATAGGGGACACTGGTGGAGGGGGAGCAAAAACCTGAGCACCCAGATTGGGACAAGGAAGGCAAGATCAACATAAGTTGGGGGGTCCCACCTGGAGGTGCTGCAGCTTGGGAGAGCGAAGGAGGGGTGGAACCCAGGGCAGGGCCAGCTGGTCCCGGATTTGGCTCCCGATGGATTGGAGAAGGATAGCTGAGTCACCTATGGAGGGCGAGGAGGGAGAATCAATCAGGTGACAATGTCACAACTCCAAAAATACATACCATCGGAAACCAGCCATCGCTCCCTGACACCCCTCCCAGAGATGCATATCCATCTAGCTATCAAACTCACACTCGGTCATTTAACAAACACTTACTGAGTACCTACTATGTATCTGTCACCACTCTAGACTCTCAGGATATCTCAGTGAACAAACTGATAAGGATCTTGCTCTCCCGGGGCAGCAGGCCGGTAGAGGAGATCATGACTAAGATCATAAGGATGATACAGAAAACTGTCAGGTGGTGATCAAAAAAGGAGGACAGGGACTGTTGAGAGGAGGATGTTATTTTAAACAAGGCAGTCCAAAAAAGGCCTCCCTGAGGTGACATGTGATCATAAACCAGAGGCTATCTGGGGAAAGAATAATCCAGCAAATACAAAGGCACTGAGACTAGGGTGCACTTGGCATGTGTGTGAAGGGCATCAAGTGGAATTAGAGGAGAGTGGGTGAGGGAGAGCAGGGTAGGAAGTGAGGCAGAGAGGCCACTCCCAGCACCAACTTGCCAGATGGGTCAGCCCAAGCCCCAGTCCCTTACCCCTGCCCTACATCCCCTCTCCCAGCCCCAATCCTCCCACCTAGCTCTTCTGTAGACATATACCCCCACCCCTATCCATCAACTTTTTTACAACCTCCACCTCTCTTGGCCCCTGTAACACCCAGGAATGCCACCCTTTCCCCTCGCTCCAGGTGCCCTATACCTGAAGGCTGGTCTGCATCCTCAGAGGCATCAGTGGGCAGACGCTCAGCCAAAAAGAGAAGCAGGTCCCGGAGGTCAGGCTCACTGGGGTAGAGGAAGTTCTGATAGCCAAGCTCCAAAGGATAGCCTAGGTCCTGGGGGTTGGGAAAGGGTCCCCTATCAGCCAGGCAGATAGGCTCCTCCTGCCCTGGAAGCCCTGGCCCTAGACCCCCAAATGCTCCCACTCTCTAACCACTACCCCCAAAACCTCCCCTTGGCTCCTCAAGGCTTCCAGGCCTCTGTGGGAGCCACAGAGTGATTCTAGTCAGTGTTACAGAGAGCAAGAAATAAGATTAAAGCTCTGGTCTTTCTAACTGTGGCTTAAAATCCAAAGATCATAAAAGAGAAGATGGGTACTTCTGGATACATGAAAAGAAATAAAAATTTTAAAGGAAAAACATAATAAGCCAAGTCAAAAGAGTAGTGACAAGCTGTGGGAAAAATATTTGGAAGTCATTTCATAGACAAAGAGCAAATCTACCTAGTAGATAGAGTGCCTAAAACTAAAAAAGTATAAAAGACCAGCGATGCAACAGGAAAATAGGCAAAAGATAGGAACAGACAGTTTACCAACAAAAAATTAAAATAGCCCTTAAACGTATGGAAATACGTCCAACCTTGCTCATAAGAGACATGAATTGAAGGCACACTGAGAGGCTTCACACAAGCATCACTGATCTGGAACAACCTGATGCTTCATTCTCCTGCGGTGCACACTGGGAGGAAGATACTATCTCTAGGGCAGTGTTCCTGCCTGGAACCTGAATCTACTCATGAGAAAACAGAGCGATTCCGACTGTGGGGCATTCCAGGAAACAACCAGCCTGAACTCTTCAAAAGCATTTGTCATCACAAAAGAAACAAAGAAACAAAGGCAAAGTAGGACTGTTCTAGTTAAGATTAAAGTTGTAACAATGAAATAAAATGCGACTCTTAATTAGACACGGTGGTTAAAAAACACAACTATAAAGGATACTTTTGTAACAACTGGGGAAATCTGACCATATTAGACCTCAGAGACTATTAAATTTCATGGGTATGATCATGGTATTGTGGTTATGCTGAAGAATGTGTTTTTTCTTAGGAGAGGCACATTTAAAGTTTTAGGTATGAAATGTTATGATGTCTGACACTTTCAAATGGTTCAGCAAAGAAGTGTGTATGTGTACATACGTGTATGTATGTGTGTATTTACGTGTATCTATATAGAGAGAAAAGAATGGAGCAAAATGTTACAATGTAGGAAGCTAGGAGAAGAGTATACAGGTGTTCACTGTTCTATTTTCATTTTTCTTTAAATTTGAAAAATTTTTCTAGGTACAAAGCTGGGGGGGGGGTACTATTCTGGGATACCATTTCTCACCTATTGGATGAGGAGCGGGGAATCCAAAAATCTGACAATACATTCAGTGGGAGAGGCTATAGGGAAACAGGCATTCTCTCATAGTGGAAATACAAAATTAAACAGTCCCAGTGAGGGCAATTTCGCAAAATCTAACCAAACTATACATGCGTTTACCCTTCCACCTAGCAATCCTACTTCTGGAAGTTTACCATGAAGATATGCCTCCAATAATTCAAGAATATATATGTACAAGATTATTAATTACAGCATTCTTTGAAAAATATTGGATATTCCCTAAATGTGCAATCATAAAAGAGTGGTTGAATAAACTGTGGTACATACACATGATAGACTACTATGCAGCTGTAAAAAGGAAAAAATGATTAAGATTTTTTTATTATTTGATATGAAATGGTTTCCAAGATACACTGTTAAGCTAAAAAAAAAAACAGCTAAGAAACTAAGTATATACTTAATGTAAAAAATGGTAAATAAGAATATATATTAATATTTGCTATGTCTGCATTTTAAAATACTGTAAAAATATACAAGAAACTAAAGTGATTATAGCAGACAAGTAGGGATAATGGGGTGGTTGGGCATGTAAGTGAAACATTTCAAGGTATCATACTTCTGTCACCCCTTGGTAATCTTTTCTACCCTTTCAAGAATTAACTACCTTCTACCTGATTCACAATTCTTTAATATTAAGATATCCCTATTCTATTCAAATGACTGCTGGGGTTTCTGTCTCAGAACTTGACCCTGGTTGATAAAATAACCTACTCAAAACAATAAATAATTTTTTAAAAAGAGACTACAGGCTTCAGAGTAAAAAAGATTGGGGTTGAAATCCAGCCTGTGCTAGTTACTGGCTATAAGGCCTTGGACTGGTTATTTAACACCCAGAAGCTCAGTTTCCTAGCTGTAAAATAGGCCTAACAGTTCTTTCCCTAGTGGCTGCTTTAAGGGAGAAAAGGGCCCATCAAGGTTCTGGGTGGGGACTGAGAATTGAGCCCAGAAAGAAAGCCTTTTTCTGTCAGAGTTGCTGTTCGTCGGGAGCTTCATGGACTCTGAAATCAGACTTTCCTGGGTTCCTATCTAAGCTTTACCTCTTACCCACTGTGTGACCTCAGGCAAGTCATTTAACCTCTCTGTGTTTCATTTTCCTCATGTGAAAAAAAGGAATACAAACAGGTACCTACAGTACCTACCTTAGAAAGTTGTCATGAGAATTAAATGAGTTTACACCATGTTACCATGGTACCTGGCACAGAGTACGCACTCGGAAAACTTCATTATTATACACATATGTGTGTACTGGGTCACAGTCAAAAAAAAGTGTGAAAACCACTGGCTTTTAAGCTACTTTGGGTTTTTTTCAATACCTGCAATCAAAGAGTTGTGACTGATACAGAAACTCATTCTAGGAGTCAGGTGTGTGAAGTGACAGACACCAAAATATGGAGGTGGCTGAGTCGCAGAAAGTGGTGTCAGGAATAGCGGTGGCACATGAAAAGGCAGACACCAGAAGGTGGCAGTGCTGAACAGAGGTGGGCTCCAGGGGCAGCACTCAACTGGGTTAAGAGACACCCTTTCTGCCTGCTGCAGACAACCGAGGCTCTGAGGCCAGACAACCACACAAGCCCCTTCATCACTAAAAAAGCTATACTCTAGGCTCCACACTAAATTTAGTGTGAGCAAAAGCAAGTCAGCACTAAATCCGGTGGGTGACAGCACTAAGAAAAAAGAGGAACACAACTGAGGAAACTGACCCCTGCCCCTCAACATCTCCCACTATGCACTCTCCTTGCCAAATAGAGGACATAACTTCCCCTTTATCAAGTGCCACCCTCAAGAATACAGCCCCGGGACACGGACAGACTGCCTGCCTCATAGGGCCACCAGGAGGCCCAGTCAGAAGAACTTGAGAACTCCTGAGAGCTGGGTGAATATGAGAGCTAAGAGATGGGTAGAACTCTGAGACCTATTGCTAAGAGACAGACGCTGCACAGGTAAGGTCCAAATTCAAGAAACTTGACCACCCTGTCCCCTGGGTTTAAGTGGAAGTGTTCACTGTAGTTACTCTATTGACCCTCTACCATGATATACTGGGTATGTTGGACATATTCACATTAATTATGTAGCCGCAGGTTGCTGGAATGCAAGCAGCCAGATCAGACCTACCCAATAATAGTAATACCACTTACACAAAGTTTATTATATCCATCTTTTCATATATTAACTCATTTTTAATCCTCATAGTACCTTTATGTGGTAGTTTCAATTATCACACCCACTTTACACATGAAGAATAGGCCTAAACAGATTAAGAGACCAGCCCAAAGTCACAGAGCTAGTGAGCCAGGAGAAATGGCATTACTGAGAATCCCTAGATTAGTAACTGGACACAGGTCTGTACTGGGGAGGCATAATGCTTCATCAGAAGGCACATTATCTATGTAGAGACAGTTCTGGAATTATTCCCATAAGAGGCAGGATGTGTGTGGCTGCCACAGGGCAGAGTGCAGTGTTAGTGCAAAAGTGCACACACTGTTTTGGTTAACTAGCATATCTTCCTTTGGATAACCATCCCTACCCCAACTCCATGTGATCCTGAAAGAGTAGCCAATCACAGTACACAGTGGTTAACTCAGGAATGAGCATGTGAACCAAGCAGAGCCTTTTCTGGAACTGGTAAATGGATACTATAGGGGGAAAATTCCTGGTGCTAAGCTTAAAATGCCTGAGGTAGAGGCAGCCCAGGTACAAACTGGATCAACTCATTTAATGTTCATAACAACCCTAATTTTATCATCTCGATTTCACAGATAAGGAAGGACACTGAGGCCCAGAAGGGTTAGGGTCACACGATTAGCAAGTGTTGCAGTGAGGGTCTGAACCACTAAGGCAGTTTGACCACAGAGCCAGCGGCCTTAATGCTAAGCCACAAGGGGAGGTGATAGAGAGGAAAGGCAAGAGTTTCAAAGGAGCTTGGTGAATTTGTGAAGGAGGAAGGAAGAGGCTGTGTGTATTGAGAGGAGGGCACTCACCATGCAGGCCTGAGCCAGACTCATGGCCAGGCGGAAACGGGCGGACATGGCAAGAGGCAGCAGGGGACTGAGGCCAGAGCCCAAAGCAGGGTTGATCACACGAAGGCAGCGGACAACAGCTTCTACAACCAGCTCAGTAGTGAAGGCTCGCAGGGTCTGCACTTCTGGAGGAACTGCCCTGAAGAAGAAGGAGACAGTCTTGATGTGCGGAACACTCAGGAAACAAGGATTAGGCTGGGCTGCCTTCTGGAAGCCCGAGGACTAGTGTAGGGGGAGGAGGATGGCCATGGTTCAGACAGGTCCCGAGTGTTGATGAATGTGACTTCCATTTGGAAACTAAGAACTGAGGAAGTCCTCGGGTCCTAAGAACTTGGTGTAAGAGAATAATGGATGGAAGGGATCTAAGTTGAGAAAATCTCCAATTTCCCTATGCTTAAAAGCCCCAAATTTCTGTGGTCAGGAAGGATAAGGGGCCCATGTAGCAGGATCTCTGGTTTTCCGGGTCTCCATATATAGTGTTTCCTGCATGTCAGAAGACCCTAGATATTGAACTGCTTGGGTTTTGGGACTAGATATTGGGAAGCTAGGGTTTTCAGAAGTTCCAAATGTCAGGGTCCCTGAATTCAAGATCCCTGGATAATAAGACCACCTAGTTTCAAGCAATCCAGAAACCAGGCTCTCTAAATGTTGGCATCCTGGGTTTTTAGGGCCCTGGAATGCAGGAGTCCTGTGTGTCCAAGTCATCAAGCACTGAGGCCTCCAGATTTTAGGGTCTGGGGTTTTAAAAGCCTCAGATGTTGGGAAAGCAGGGTTTGGAGGTTCCCAGGTATCCACTACCAGGTTTTTTGAAGTCCCTGGGTTTTTAAGTTCTCTGGTTCTGAGGATACAAGTGTCTAAGAATCTCCAGATACCAGGGTCCCAGGGTATTGATGCCAAGAGCCACAGATTTCAGGTTCCTGGGTCTTGAGGTTCCAAGGTTTTAAGGTCTCAAGGTGTCTGAGTCCTTGAGTGTGGGGTTTATCAAGTGTCGGGTTCGGGAGGCTCCTGATGTTAGTGTGTGTGTGTGTGTGTGTGTGTGCGCGCGCGCGCGCGCGCGCGCGCGCATGTAAGAGGAAGGAGGGTTTATGGTCCTGGAAATTAGAGCCCTGGATGTCAAGGTCCAGGGTTCTAAGGTTCCCGGGTGACTGGGTCCGGAGTTTTGGAATCCCAGATATGGGCATTCTGGGGTGGGTGGGGGCTCTGTCCTTACGTGCCGGCCTGGCGCAGGGAGTGGATGAGGATTCGGTCCGCCTCCTCCATGGTGGAGCTGTGTTCGAGTGTGAGGCCAGGTCCAGGGCCGGGTTCAGTCAGGAGAGGCGCAGCTGTTGAAACCCGGCTCTGCGCTTGGGGTCCAAGGAGTGTCACGGGCTGCCACTGGAGAGCCGGGAAGTGTAGTTCCGACAGTGAATGCAGCGAAAGGCTTGCATCCTGGTACGAATGTGCTTGCGCAGCGTGAACGCGCAATGGCTGCTAGGAGTTGTAGTTCTTCCGCCTACGGTCCAGTGGGCTCTTCCAAGTGAGCAAAGGAATATATTGTGTGTGTGCGCGCGCGTGTTTCGTGTGTGCGCGCGCGTGCGTGACTGTGTGTTGGGAGGGCGGGACGGAGAGTGGTTTCTTGACTCATTCACTTAAGACAGCATTCAACTTCTAGATTACAGTTGCAAGAGTTAAGGGCAGGGGCTTGAGCACAAAGGGACTAGGACTGAGTCTCAGCTCTTTAGCTCAGATCTTTAGTTCAACTTGCTAAATGTGCAATCGGGGGCAGGTTACATAGCTTCCCTGTGTCTTAATTTTCTCATCTGTATAATAAGACTACAGTAGCCTTCTCCCCATCCATGGTTTCACTTTCTGCTGTTTCAGTTACCTGAGATCAGCAGCCATCTGAAAATATTAAGTGGAAAATTACAGAAATAAATAATTCATAAGTTTTAAATTGCGAGCCATTCTGAGTAGTGTGATAAAATTCTCCCGCCGCAGGCTTTGCCCCCCCCCCGCCACGTGACTCACCCCTTTATCCAGCACATTCTTGCTGTATAGGCTACCTACCCATTAGTCACTTAGTAGCCTTCTCTGTTATCAGATCCGCTGTGCAGTATCGCAGTGCTTGAGTTCAAGTAACCCTTTTTTTACTTAACAATGGCCCCAAAGTGCAAGAGTAGTGATGCTGGCAATTCGGACATGCCAAAGAGAAGCTGTAAAGTGCTTTCCTATGTAAGCATAAGAAAAAACATAGTATATCTAGGGTTTGGTCCTATTGCTGCTTCAGACATCCACTGGGGGTCTTGGAATGTACCCCCATGGATAAGGGAGGGGCTATTGTACCTGCTTCCTAGGTTTAAAACAGAATTAATTCATGGAATGCAAATTGTACTATGTGCCTCACACATAACACAGTAAGAAAACACTATGTAAGTTGTAGTTTCTAAGTATCCATGCATTCAATAAATGCTTTAATATGTAATACATATATATACTCTCAAAAAAAATAATTACACAGTAAATATCCACGTAACCAATTCATACCCTGTCTCCACTGCTCAGTAGGGCCACATTTGTCATAAATCATGCATACATATATGTGGGGCTCAGGTTTGAAACTCTATTCTGTTTATTACTGTAGTTTTATAACAGGCCTTGATGTCTGATATAAGTCCTCCCATCTTTTTCTTTTTCCAAGAGTTTTGGCTTTTCTAGGTCCTTTGTATATCCATATACATTTTAGAATCATTTTGTCAAATTCCATGGAAAAATCTCCCGAGATTTTGTTTGGGACTGCATTAAATCTCTAGATCACTTTGGGAGGAATTGACAGCCTCACAGTTTTGATATTTCAATTAATTTAATATATCTGTCCATTTATTTAGGTCCCCTTTATTCACTTGATAATATTTGATAACTTTTTTCTATGGAGATCTTGCACATATATTATGTTAGATTTGTTCCTATGTACTTCAAATTTCAAATACTGTTGAGAAAATGATATCACTTTTCTTATTTTAGTTTCTGTTTGGTGCCGGTACATATTTCGTAAAAATACTTTTAAAAATCAATGCCTTTTTTGTTGCCAGGCTCTGGCCTACAAATGTCCCATCTTCACCCCTGTTCACAATCCCATCCAACCCTGTTATGGCCCCGCCCTGTGACCTTAATCTCTCCAAAGCTGGAGGAATAGAGGGGGGCTGTTTGCAGATGGCTCTTCAACCTCGAAAGGAAGATGTCGGCATCCGAAGGCGGGAAAGGTGAGAGCAGCCTTCCACCCCTGCAGATCCTTTGAACAACCCTGGGCTCTGCTCTACCCTTGGCCCCTTTGACCCACCCACTGCCTACTGGAACCCCACCCCTGGAGAACCACTAGGGGACCAGAACCACATCACCCTGTTCCCATCCCAGCCATCCCCAAACACAGCCTTAATGCCAACTGAGCCCTGATGCTCAGCCTGACCCAGACACTGTGTCCTATGGCCTCCCAGCCCCATCCATAGCCAGTTCCTAGCCGAAACCCAACCCCAATCCGGGCCCTGACTCCTCTCCTAGCTCCCACCCCAACTTCAACTCCAAAACCAGCTCCAAGCCTAATCCTAACACAAACCTTACCGACCAGAGGGCAAATCCTTGTTAGAGTCCAAATCCCAACACTGATACAGACCTTATCATGAGCTCTAAAGTCACCTAACCTCAACCCCAACCCCTGAATGGAAATACTATTTATTAGTGAATATGCCTCTGACTTTCTGGAAAGAGTACAGACCCATTTTTAGGACCAAAAAAAAAATTAGAAAGCAAGAACACACACTCAATTGTGGTAGTAAGTCATGAGGGCTTGAAGTCAAAGACTGCCTGGGTTTGACTCCCAACTCAGCCACTTCATCAAATCATTTAACCTCTCTTTTTGTATCAATTTCCTCACCTGCAAAATGAGAATACTATGTGCCAAACAGTCTTCTGAATGCTGAACTCATTTAATCCTCACAACCCTATAATGCATTATACAGATAAGGAAATTGAGGCTCAGAGAGGTTATGTAAGTTACTCAAGGCCACACACAGCTACCAAGTAGTAGAGTCAGAATTTAAACTCAGACAGCTTCTTTCCTCCAAAGCTGGGGATCTTAACCAGGCCAGTCTACTGCCCCTCAGAGACTGAAACAAGGTCATGGGAACTGGGAATGCTCTTAGCTGAAAACTCCAATGCAAACTTCAGATCCCATGCAAACTCAGCTTCAACCCTAACCTTGATCCTAATTCTAATCCCAGCTTATTCAAATACCCAGTCCTAACCCTAAATCAGGACTCAAGCACACTCCACACCAACCTGTATTTAAACCCAACCCAAAAATCCACCACTTGAATTTAACCCTAAATCTGCCTCCAGCTATAAACTTAATCATACCCCATGCCAACTTAAACTCTGCTCCCAAGTCTAACACCAAACCCTACTTCTCTTGTAAAGATAATCTCACTCTCACTCCCCCATTAACTCTCACTCTACCCCCAATCGATTCCAACATCAACTCTTACCCCCTAATCTTTAATCCAGGTACCCCAACTCTTCCTCATTTTACATGCTCTTTTCTCCTTCCCTCAGACAGAGGGACAGGATCAGATAGGAGGTAGCCATGATTTCTCCAATGACTTGTTCCTCCTGACTTGGTTTCTCTACACAGACATCATCCAAGAGCCCAGTCCAGCCAATGGGGCAGGCCCTGGTCCCGAATGGGGCCTGTGCTCTGGGCCTCCAGAATCAGGGGGTGAAATCGGCGTAACATTGGGCCTGGGGACCCCTAAGCGAAGGACTCAGCATAGTAAGCACAAGACGGTCGCAGCGGCCAGTGCCCAGAGGTCACCCCGGGCACTCTTCTGCCTCACCCTGGCCAACCCTCTGCGGCGGTCTTGCATCAGCATCGTAGAATGGAAGCATCCTGGAAGGCCTAGGGCAGACCTTAGGGGTGAGGGTCATCAGGGTACCAAGAGTCAAAGATTGGGTCAGGGCTGGAATGGAGGAGGGCTAAGTTCACCAGGGATCAAGGGTCAAGAACTGGCTCCAAGGGGGAGTTAAGGAAATGGAGGTCACCAGGGGGGTCAAGGGTCAAGGACTACATCACAGCAAGAGTTGAAGATGGCTAACTTTTCCAGGAGGGGGGGTCAGAGTCAAGGCCTTGGTCAGGACAGGGGCTGGGAATGTCAGGGGTGGTCACCTTGGGGTCAAGGGTGAGCAGTGGGTGGAGAGGGCCCCAAGAGAATGTAGGCATTCTGAGGCTGCTCTGCTTGGGTCCTTGACTATGTCTACCTGAGGCCTTTCGACATTCTCATCTTGCTGACCATCTTTGCCAACTGCGTAGCCCTGGGGGTCTATATCCCCTTCCCAGAAGATGACTCCAACACTGCCAACCACAACCTGGTGAGGCTTGCCCTGCCCCACCCCCAGTCAGATACAACCCCAGTAGAACCACACCTCAAGCCTTCCAGCCAGGCCTCGCCCAGCTCTGATCCAGATGATGATCCTCCCCTGCCCAACCCCACCCTCAGAACCAGCTATACCCCCCTCCCCCACCCCCCTCAATCCCCAAACCAAATAATTCCCCAATCTCCGGCTCCACCCCCAGGAGCAGGTAGAGTATGTATTCCTGGTGATTTTCACTGTGGAGACGGTGCTCAAGATCGTGGCCTACGGGCTGGTGCTCCATCCCAGCGCTTACATCCGCAATGGCTGGAACCTGCTCGACTTCATCATCGTCGTGGTCGGGTGCGCGTCTGTGGAAGATTGCCCCACCCTAGTTCAACTTCCCACCCCAGGCCCGCTGAATTCAGGACTCAGGGAGGCGATTGCTTTAGACTGCCCTCATTTGGCAGCCAGAATCAGGAATATTAACATATTTAAGTCTATTTGCATTTCTGGTTACAGGGACTTGTGCTTTCCTGAGGAGAGGGGAGGGGTGGGAGGGGATGCCAAAGCCTGACACTCTCCCAGCTTTGTCCCTTGCTCTCCCACCAGGTTGTTCAGCGTGCTACTGGAGCAAGGCCCTGGACGACCTGGGGACGCTCCGCATACCGGGGGGAAGCCGGGGGGCTTCGATGTGAAGGCTTTGCGGGCATTTCGGGTGCTGCGGCCACTGAGGCTGGTGTCTGGGGTCCCAAGTGAGTGGAACGCTCCCCGGAGTTGGAGGTGGGAGGGGGGAAAGGTAGGAGAGCTGAGCGTACCCCATACCTACTTCGCCCTCCCTTCGTTCCCCGCAGGCCTGCACATAGTGCTCAATTCCATCATGAAGGCACTGGTGCCACTGCTGCACATAGCACTGCTAGTGCTCTTCGTCATCATCATTTATGCCATCATTGGACTCGAGTTGTTTCTCGGTCGCATGCACAAGACTTGCTACTTCCTGGGATCCGGTCAGCCAGCCCACACTTCCCGGGACAGGACACGCCCCTCCACTGGTTCCTAGGCCCCATCCTGTTATCAAGGAAACCCAAATTCACAAGGCTCCGCCCACAGGCTCAGGCTCCACCCCCAGTAAACTAGCCCTAACCCTACATTCAAGACTCCGCCCACAGTCTCAGACTACAACCGCCCCGCTTGCTAATAGCTCCGCCCTATCACAAGACTCCACCCTCCGGTCAAAGCCCTGCCCTGCACCATTTCCACATGCTTCTTCAACATCAACCCTGTCTCTGAATTCAACTCTATACTCATATCCAACCCAAACCCCATCTCCAACCCCCAGCCATAACATCCTCCAGGACTGGCCCCATATACTCAGACCCTTCATCCAGACCACATCCCAAGCCTTGCCCCCTCCCTCTTTATAAGAGTCCCTCCCAAATTCACAAGACTCCACCCCCAAACTCTAGCCTCACTCTTATTTACAAGATTCCGCCCCAAAATTTACAGTCTCGTTCCCCATATCCTGGTGATTGGGATTCAGCTTCCTAGTGGTTCATAATCCTGACCCAGCAGAGTCAGGAGCTAAAGGTCGCCCTTGATTTAAAAAAATCTAGGACCTTGAATTGAACTTCCCAGGTGGGCGGGGCTCCAGGGTGGCTGCGACTGCGGGTGGGCGTGCTTCGTATTTCAGAACTCCAGCCTTCCCGCAGACATGGAAGCCGAAGAGGACCCGTCGCCCTGTGCGTCTTCGGGTTCAGGGCGTGTGTGCACGCTGAATCAGACCGAGTGCCGCGGGCGCTGGGCAGGGCCCAATGGAGGCATCACCAACTTCGACAACTTCTTCTTCGCCATGCTAACGGTCTTCCAGTGCGTCACCATGGAAGGCTGGACCGACGTGCTCTACTGGGTGAGACGGAGGGTGGGCAGAGTGCGGAAGCTGCACCTGCCTTTCTTTCCTGGGCTCAGATGGGTGTGTTTGTGTACCCTGAGGGATGTATGCCCTCTCTTTCCCCAGATGCAGGATGCGATGGGGTATGAGCTGCCCTGGGTGTATTTCGTGAGTCTCGTCATCTTTGGGTCCTTCTTTGTCCTCAATCTTGTACTTGGCGTCCTGAGTGGGTGAGGAGCCTAGATACTCCCCTCATCCTGGCCCTCATTCTACCCTCATCCTGCCCCTCAGCCCTGTCCCTTTTTTTGTTCCTGGAAAAATCCTAGGCAACCTTCAAAACCCATCTGAAATTCCCCTTCATTCATTCAGTCAACATTAAACATCTATGGTGTGCAAAGCACCGTTTTAGGAATGGAACGAGACAAAAATCCCTGCCCTCTTGGATATTATATTCTGGTAGAGAGAGACAGATAATAGCAACATACACAATAAATAATATATATGTAGTGTTTTATATGGAATATGTGCTATGGAAAGAAAGGAATGATAAAAATAGGAATGGGGAGATCTTACGGGGGGGGGACAGTTAGGACAGGCCTCTTTAAGGTGTTATCTGAATAAAAATGTGAAAGAGATTGAAGAAATGAGCCATGTGGGTATCTGAGGAAAGAGTGCCCCAAGTAAAGGGAACAGCCAGTGTGATGACTCCAAAGCAAGAAGGTGCTTGGCATATTTGATGAAAAGCAAGGAGGCCAGCGTGGCTGAAATGGGGGAGGTGAGGGGGCTAGAACCTAGCCCTCTATCCTCATCTCTCAGGGAATTCTCCAAGGAGAGGGAGAAGGCAAAAGCAAGAGGGGATTTCCAGAAGCTGCGAGAGAAGCAACAGCTGGAGGAGGACCTGCGGGGCTACCTGGACTGGATCATGCAGGCAGAAGAGCTGGACATTGAAGACCCCTCAGCTGATGACAACTTTTGTTCTGTGGCTGAAGAAGGCCGGGCTGGCCACCGTAGGCAACCCCAATCTGACCCATTCCCTGCTCCATGCAGGCGTCAGTGGGCTGTCCTCCTGAGACCCAGCCCCCACCTTCAACAACTCTCAGCCCAGCCCTCAGTAGGATACAGAACCTAGACCCAGATCCCCTTCCCAAATGTAACCAGAACAGATTCTAAGTAACAGCCTCCCACACACCTAACACCAGGCCATGCTCCCCAACTCTCCTCACTATCCCTGCAGGGCCACAACTGGCAGAGCTGACCAATCGGAGACGTGGACGTCTGCACTGGTTCAGTCACTCCACCCGCTCCACGCACTCCACCAGCAGCCATGGTGGGGGTACATACAGGTTGAGGAGGCGGGTGGGATGGGTAGACAGAGGAGAAAGCCAAAGGTGCAACCTTGGGGGCTTCATGTGCTGACCCTCTATTACTACCCTGCCCACAGCCAGCCTCCCAGCCAGTGACACGGGTTCGATGGCAGAGACTCCAGGCGATGAAGAAGAGGAGGAGGGGGCTCTAGCCAGTTGTACATTCTGCTTGTGAGGGCCCCCAACCCTTGACCCATGACCCAGCCCAGAACCCAGTCCAAACGCTGACCCTAGTACTTACTTTGGCCTCCAACCTTGACCTCAGTCCCTGACTTCCAACTACACCCCCTCATGACACCCACATCCCATCCCCCTCTTTTTCAGAAACAAGATCATGAAAACCAGGGTCTGGTGAGTTGGGGAACTTATGCAGCTTCTGGACCCCATGATTTTGTGAGCCCCACCTGAGCCCCCCAGGGCAGGCTGAGGTAGGTGATCTCAGCCAGTGGGCTCCTCTTTTCTCCCAGCCGCCAGCTCTGTCGAGCCAACCGAGGCCTTCGGGCATGCTGCCGGAGGGCTGTGAAGTCCAATGCCTGTTATTGGGCCGTTCTGTTGCTCGTCTTCCTCAACACGCTGACCATCGCCTCAGAGCACCACGGGCAGCCTATATGGCTCACGCAGACCCAGGGTTTGTTACCCAGCCTGTCAGCCCTCTCCTCACCCCCAATTCCCTCCACCCCAAAAGCATCAATCCAGGATCTCGCAGGTACCTCAGACCCCCAGACACTGCCTTACCACTCAAGTAAATGTAGAATCCTTAGCCTGTCCCATCCCACCTTGTAACTTACACTTACATAGTACTTTCTGTATGTGTCAAGCTCTATTTTCAGTGCTTTACACGTACTAATTCAATTTCTCTTCACCGCAACCTTTGGGAATTAAGTACTAAGACATAAAGTACTGAGTGCCAAAGTACTAAAGTTAAGTTACTAATCCCAGGACTCAGCTAGTGAGTGGCAAACCCAGGCAGCCTGGCTCCAGAGTCCAGGCTATTAACACTACACTGTCTGGACAAGTTAACCCCTCTACAAAATGGGGCTGGTAATAGTATTCATTTCATGGAGGGATTAAGAGGATTAAATGAGTTAAAGTGAAAAGTGCTTAGAACATTGCCTGACCCACATAAAGCCAGCACTTTATAAGTGGTAGCTCTTACTAGTATTCATTTTCATCTCAACCCCAACATTAATACTAAGCACACTTTTAATCTCAAACCAGCTCCAGTCCTAACTAAATCCCAGCCTCTAACCCTATCCTTGAGGCTGACTGAGGCCCTGCCCCAACTCTGCCCCTCTCCCCAGCTCCAGAAGCCTCTCAAAACCTCACCCACTCCAACCTACAAACTCATCTCCATCCCTAACCCTAACGCCACCCCCAGCCTGGGCCTGGCCTGATATCAGCTACCCTAGATCACCCCATGACTCCTACCTCCCCACATGTCACCATGGAAACTGGCCAGCCTGGTCACTCCTACCGCTCTCCCTACAGAGTATGCCAACAAAGTGTTGCTCTGTCTATTCACGGTGGAAATGCTTCTCAAGCTCTATGGTCTGGGCCCCTCTGCCTATGTTTCCTCCTTCTTCAACCGCTTTGACTGCTTTGTGGTCTGTGGGGGCATCCTGGAGACCACCCTGGTGGAGGTGGGAGCCATGCAGCCCCTGGGCATCTCAGTGCTCCGGTGTGTGCGCCTCCTCAGGATCTTTAAAGTCACCAGGTGTGTGTATGGAGGGGGAGGACTGGAGCCCCAAACATAGCCCCAACAGTCCCCATCCCAGCTCCAATGATAACTTTATCTATATCATCATTCATTTCACAAATATCCATTGAGTGCCTACTGTGTGCTAGGCACACCAGGAATCAAAGAGGACACAAGTTCCTGCTTTCATGGAGGTTCAAATCCAGTGGGGAGGGTGTCTACTCCATTTCCACATGCTTCTTCAACATCAACCCTGTCTCTGAATTCAACTCTATACTCATATCCAACCCAAACCCCATCTCCAACCCCCAGCCATAACATCATCTCTAACCCAAACCCCAACCACTCGTTATCCACAAGCCCATTTACAACCCCAACACACAATCCCAAGTCCATCTCCAAACTCATCCCTAACAGCCTCATCCCCATCAATAACCACAATGCCCACATCCCTAAATCTTATCAGCCTGTATCCAACCACAATCCTGTTCCCAGCCCCAGCTTCAGTCTTATCCCCATTCTCTCCTCTTTCCCAGCCCCCAACCGCAATCCCATTCCAAGCTGTCCCTAACCCCAACCCCAGTCCTGGTCCCAACCTGAAACCCAATTCTAGCTCCATCAACTTCTATTTACCCTCCATCTTAACCTCATCTCCTATTATATCCCTAGTGCCAACCCTAATCTGAAACTCGACCTTCCCCTCACTTCTTAGTCTCACCTCACCCCAACTCCAAAATCACTTCTAATCTTGACACTAAAGGCCATTTCAACCCAGACTGCCCCAGTGCATCTCAAACTGGAGCCCCGCCTTGGATCCTAACTCACCAATTGGCATGTTAACCCTGCCTCCCCATCTCTGCTGCAGGCACTGGGCATCTCTGAGCAATTTGGTGGCATCCCTACTCAATTCAATGAAATCCATCGCATCCTTGCTGCTTCTCCTCTTCCTCTTTATCATCATCTTCTCCCTGCTTGGCATGCAGCTGTTTGGGGGCAAGTTCAACTTTGACCAGACCCACACCAAGCGAAGCACCTTTGACACCTTCCCCCAGGCCCTCCTCACTGTCTTTCAGGTGGGGCCTGGAGACCATGGCATGGGCGGTCAGTAGTACCCTGTGGTGGGGAGAGGGTCCCAAGAGCTTCATGGTGACCCCTCACCCCCAGATCCTGACGGGTGAGGACTGGAATGTGGTCATGTATGACGGTATCATGGCCTACGGCGGCCCCTTCTTCCCAGGGATGCTGGTGTGCATCTACTTCATCATTCTCTTCATCTGCGGCAACTGTATCCATAAAGCCTTGGGGGGCTGGATGATGGTGGAGCGGAGGTGAATAGGGGGACCCGGGCAGTCCATAGGCAGGCTGCTTCTCCATCCTTTGCAGCCTGAGCTCACCCCAGACATCTTGTTGAACGTGTTTCTTGCCATCGCTGTGGACAATCTGGCCAGTGGAGACACAGGCACTGCCAAGGACAAGGGCAGGTGATGTCTGGCTCCACCCCCAAGTCAGTCTCTCCCTGCATCCCTGCCTAGGAACTCCCATACATATTCCAACCCACCAAAGATGCCTCAGTCACCCTGGCAATCCTCACCCTCAAATCCAACCTTCCGGTCCTCATTCATTCAACATTCATTTATTGAGTACCTACTTTGTGCCAGATGCTGTTCTAGATGCTGAGGAGACAGCAGGGGTCAAGGTAGACAGAATCTTCTCCTTCATGGAGCTGACATTTGAGAAGGCAAGCAAAACACAAACAACTAAATATATAATTACTTTAATTAAATATATGTTGGTAATATATAATGAAGAAAAAGAAAGCAAAATAAAAGAATAGAGGGCAATGAAAATTGCTATTTTGGTTATGGTAGTCGAGGAAGGTCTCTATGCAGAGATGACAGTTGAACAAAGACTTAAATGAAGTGAAGGAGTGAGCTATACAAATATCTGTGGAAAGAATATTCAAGGCAAGGAGACGGCAAGTGCAAAGATCCTGAGATGATGATATTCTCAGCACATTTAAAAATCACCAAGGAGAAAGATAAATACCACATGATTTCACTTATATTCGAAATCTAAGGAACAAAAGAACAAACTGACCAAAAGCAGACTCACAAATATAGTGGACAATTTGGTGACGGACAGAGGGGAGGGAGGTTGGGGTGCTGGGAGAATGGGGTGAAGAGTTAAAGAAGTACAAATTAGTAGTTGATAGTTGGTCACAGGGATGGGGAGCATGGCATAGGGAATGCAATTAGCATTAATATGATGGCTAGGCGGAGGGCCGGGGAGGGAGGGAGCAATTGAGGGGATTGTTTTATGAACTATATAGATGTCTAACCAATGTACTATATACTTGTAACTAATTTAAATAAATAAATTTTTAAAAAAATCACCAAGGAGGCCAGTGAGTCTGAAGTGGAATAAGCAAGGAAGAACGTGGTAGGAGGTGAGCTCAAATGGGTGAATAAGGAGGCCAGATTGAGAGCATTCTGGACCACAGTGAGGACTTTGGTTTTTTCTCTGAGTGAATGTGAGCAGAGGAGGGATGTGTCAGACTTAGAATTTAACAGGATCCTTCTGGCTGCTGTGAGAACAGACTGCAGGGATAAGGGTGGAAGCAGGGAGGTTCTATAGGGTCAAAGAAAGGTCTGTTCTGACTGCAATGCCCCCCTTAGCCTCACTCATCTGTTGTGATCCTTAGAATTCACCCCACCTCATTTATTTGCACAGGGAGAAATGCACTGAGGAGAAACCCCCGCAGGAGAATAGAGCGTTGGTGAGCTAGAAGCCTGGAAACCATCTACACCTCATATTACTAACAATACTCTAAGTCTGTGTGTTTGTGTCTTTAACCCCCAACCTCTGCCTGTTCATTCTTTCATGATTTCATCTCTTCTATGCCTCCCTGTGTCCATCCCCTGATGTATCCCCCACCATCAGTGACCCCCATCTTCCTGTCCCCAGGTGCCTGGTGAGGAGAATGAGGAAGAGGAAGGTACAAGGAATGAAGGAGCAGGCAAGTGGCCAGAGCCAGGTGGAGATGTGGGACTTTAGGGACAGCACCCAAGCAATGCTCTTGATCCCCGATACCTTCTTCTCTGGAGAGCAGCCTTTTCCGAGATCATCTTGAAAATAATGGGCTTGGTGTATGGCCAGCAACATTTGGGACAATGAGATTAAAGAAGATAAACAGACATTTTGTTTTAATGCAGAACTTCTCAGAACTTTCATTTGATAATAGTGTGTATATGACTGCAAAGATGGTGATGTTCATTCAACACACATTTACTGAGCTCTTACTGTGTCTGAGGCCCTGTTCTAAGTGCTAGGAGCACAATAGTGAACAAAACAAACTAAAATCTCTTTTCTGAGGAGCTGACATTCTAGCATGGAGATGGGAAGAATTTACCATGTGGCAAGCACTGTTCTGGGTGACATACATTTTCTCAATTAATTCTCTCTCTCTTTTGATCTTCTTCCGGTGCCAGGCATGGAGGAAGAGGAGGAAGAGGAGGAGGAAGAGGAGGAAGGAGGTGCAGGGCGTGTGGAACTCCTACAGGAAGTTGTACCCAAGGAGAAGGTGGTGCCCATCCCTGAGGGCAGTGCCTTCTTCTGCCTCAGCCAAACCAACTCGTGAGTGCTGGGAGTAGGCGGGGGCAGAGGTGAGGAGCAGGAGAGGCTGGGGCAGGTGGAGGGCCAGGGAGCAGCCAAAGCTGGGGAGGTTGGTGTACAACCTGATGCAACAAGGCTTAGCTGCATCCCTCAAGCTCCCCCAATAAACCATGGTCCTGGATTCTGAAAACGGCCCATTCCCCTCTCTTTAGACTGAGGAAGGCCTGCCACACCCTCATTCACCATCATGTCTTCACTAATCTTATCCTGGTGTTCATCATCCTCAGTAGTGTGTCCCTGGCTGCTGAGGACCCCATCCGAGCCCACTCCTTCCGCAACCATGTGAGCCTTTGGCTGGAGGCTGGGGGGCACTCCCAGGGGTATCCTACTGGGCACAAGTTGGGGCCAGGGTGGAGACAGGAAGACCACTATCTTGGCAGAGAGAGAGGAGCAATAATGACAGCTGCTGTGGTGCCAGCCTTTACTGTGTATGCAACACACTTGGGGAAGCACCAGGGAGATCAGTATTTGGCTGAGGAGGAAGTTGTGCTCAGAGAGATTGAACATACCAAAAGCATCCATGTAGCTGAATAGAGGCAGAGTAGTTCAAATTGAACATTGGTCTTTCTGATGGCCAAGCCTTTTGCCTTATGGAGAAGTTGATGATCATGAGAGAGGGAAGGAGGAATGGAGGGAGGGAAGATGGGAAGGACAGCAACGCTTATGTAGAGAGGTACACATACACACACATACACACATATTCATACCTAGTATCCCCCTCAACCATGACTGTGATGCCCCTTCTTTCTCATCCTCCAGATTCTGGGGTATTTTGATTATGCCTTCACATCCATTTTCACTGTGGAGATTCTACTAAAGGTAACTAATGGGCCCCTAGTCATACCCCCAAGTTGCTCCAACCCACTCTCCACCCACCCCTGCAGCTCACCTCTCTTGTTTCTATGCCCTCCTTCTACTTTTATTCCCAATTATGAGATCTAGCCTTATGACCTCTGACCCCCCACAGATGACGGTGTTTGGGGCCTTCCTGCACCAAGGCTCCTTCTGCCGTAGCTGGTTCAATCTATTGGATTTGCTGGTGGTCAGCGTTTCTCTCATCTCCTTTGGCATCCAGTGAGTGACCTCTTACCCATCCCATTCCTCCCAGAGCCCAGACCAAATCTGGGCCAGGGCCTGAGGATTGCCTCCTCACCAGCTCCAGTGCCATCTCGGTGGTGAAGATTCTGCGAGTACTCCGAGTACTTCGGCCCCTTCGAGCTATCAACCGGGCCAAGGGACTCAAGGTAACCCCATCTTACCCAAACCCACAGACCCAGGCCCTGCCCCGCCCCTGGGGCCAGGATTACTGATCAGACTGACCATTTGCACTGATGCATGACCACACAGCCTGGACCTGGCATGTAACCACACATGCCTGACCACTGGCCATGTGGGCATGTGACTCGCCCCACGTTCCTTATCAATGGTTGCTTTTCCCTGTCACATGGCCACATATCCTTGCCTGGCAAACATTTATTCCTGGTTGGTGCCCACACATCCCTAGCCCACATCATTGCCCCTTGACCATGTGTTCTTGACCACATATCGCTAACCCAAGATCACATGTCCCTGACCCAAGTCCCTTAGTTCCATCCATGCCCAGAGTCCCTGCCCCATGACCACTGTGGCTTACAAGTGTCCATTATCCACATTCATGGGTGCCTGCAGCACGTGGTACAGTGTGTGTTCGTGGCCATCCGGACCATCGGAAATATCATGATTGTAACCACACTCCTGCAATTCATGTTTGCCTGCATTGGCGTGCAGCTTTTCAAGGTGTGAAGAAACACTGGAGGGAGGCCCAGGCCTGGGTCAAGGCGGGGGTGAAGGGTGAACCTGCTTGACAAATATCCTCCCTGCAGGGGAAATTCTACAGTTGCACTGATGAAGCCAAACACACCCCCCAAGAATGCAAGTGAGTGGCTGAGACCTTGCTCTCCATGGGGCCCGGGACTCCTCTCAAAGGCTGAAAAGACCCATAGAGTTCACCAAGTCCCCTGAAACCCCTAGAGCTTCCTCCTAAGAACTGCAGAGAATTCCCCAGATTCTATCAAGGCCCCCAAGATTCCCAGAACTCTCCAAGGCCTCAAGATATACCACCAGAACGCTCCCAAGAACTGCAAAGGCTACCTCCCCCAAACCCCTCTCCATATTCCCCAGAGTTACCTACATTCTACTCCAGACCTTCTAGCAATCCCCAAACACAACCCCCCCCCCATGAAATCCATCTTCCATCTTCCATCTTCTGTAGAGGATAGCGATTAAAAGCATGGGCTTTGAAGTCAGACATTCCTGGTTCAAATCTATCCCATGAGACTTTTCTTAACCTTGTAATTTCTTACATTTCTTTGCCTTGCTGAGTCCCATTTTCCTTAACTGAACAATGGGGATAAAAAGAGTGCAGATCTCACAAATTTTTTTATGAGGAATAAATGAGTTACTACACAGAGAGTATACTACAATGTAAAGTTATTACATGTAAAGCCTAACACCATGCCTGACATAGACTTAATTCTGATCAATGTTGGCTATTATTAGTATTAATTTTTTCTGGGTGGTCATAATGATGATGATAATGGTGATGAAAGCTAAGACATGTAGTACCAACTATGTGCCACACACTATCCTCATTGATTGACTTAATTCTTAATTAATAACGGAATATGTTCCATTTTTATCCTATTTCATAGATAGGGATAACTGAAGCACAGAGAGGTTAAATGACCAAGGTCACTCAGCCAGTAAATGGAGGGGCAGGATTTGAAGCCAGGCTATCCAGCTTTACCACTATGCCCTGCTGCCTCCATACTGGATACCCTAGTCCCCTTTCCACAGATCCCCACCCCTCCTCACCCACCCAGCCTGTCTGCAACATCCACAGGGGCTCCTTCCTGGTCTATCCTGATGGAGATGTGTCACGGCCTCTGGTCCGGGAGCGGCTCTGGGTCAACAGCGATTTCAACTTTGACAATGTCCTTTCAGCCATGATGGCTTTGTTCACTGTCTCCACCTTCGAAGGCTGGCCTGCGTGAGGGGCAGGGCCCTAGGGATGGGCAGGGGATTGGGAAGGAGTCTCTAGGGGACTGGCTGGGATTGTATCTTGGGATGTGATAAAGGTCTTTTGAGACTGGATAGGGTTTTGTGGGGACTCGTGGGCATATCACAGATCTGGTGGGGGTCTCTCAGTAGCTGGCTGGGGTGTTTTGGGGACCTAAGTGGGTGGAGTCTCCAGGAATTGGGTAGAGGTCTCTGAGGGAGTAGATGGAAATCTAGAGAGGCCTGGATAAGATTTAGGAGGGACCATGTATATACCTGGGGGTGCTGGGAGGGATCTCAGAGGAGATGGAGTGGGGATTCAGGGGCTTCTAAGTCTTTTGAGTATTAGTTGGAGATCTCTGGGGTTATGGAGCAAGGAATTCAAGTTGATAGAACAGAGGATTTAGAGATCTTTGGGGACTGGTGGGAGAGTTCTGGGGAATTGCATGGGAATCTCCAGGTGGCTGGAGAAGGGGATTTGGGGGTCTGTGGGAACTTAAGGGATTTGGGGGTCTTGCAGGGCCTGGTGGAGGCCTCTTTGGGGTGTGTGTGCAGGTATCAGGTGGTTAGGTCAGGGGATTTAGGGGTTATTTGGGGTGCCAAGGAGATCCTTGGCTGTCTGTGATAAGTGGTCTGGGGGCAGGTCTTCGGGGGCTGGGATATTCCCTCAACCTACCTCGACTGGCTCCCCAGGCTGCTATATAAGGCCATTGATGCACACGCAGAGGATGAGGGCCCTATCTATAATTACCACGTGGAGATCTCAGTGTTCTTCATTGTCTACATTATCATCATCGCATTCTTCATGATGAACATCTTTGTGGGCTTCGTCATCATCACCTTCCGTGCCCAGGGTGAGCAGGAGTACCAAAACTGTGAGCTGGACAAGAACCAGGTAACCTCTGTCCCCTGATCCATGACCACCAACCCCTCCGTATACACATCTCCTTGCCTTGAGACCCCACTGCTCACTCATGCCCTGCACCCATATGCAGCGCCAGTGCGTGGAGTACGCCCTCAAGGCCCAGCCACTCCGCCGTTACATCCCCAAGAACCCGCATCAGTATCGTGTGTGGGCCACTGTGAACTCTGCTGCCTTCGAGTATCTCATGTTCCTGCTCATCCTGCTCAACACGGTTGCTCTAGCCATGCAGGTCTGAGCTCCCCATCCTGACCCCTGCCAGATAACCTCTTCTGTCCACACAATCCCTTGGGAACCATTAAGAATGCTTTCGGCTACAAGTAACAAAATCCCCAACTGATAGAGAGTTAAGCCATATTTCTCCAAATCTAAGGCCTATAATTGTAAGTTGGATCCTGATTTCAGAGATCTAAGAATGTGAAAAAGAAATGGCAGACAGCAACTGTAAGTTGCTATTGTGAAGTGCACCCGGATTTCAGAGATTCTAAAATGTGAAAAGATGTACATCCCAGAGTCAACTAAATATAGTAGTTACTTCACATAGCAAGAAGTGTAGAGGTAGGCTGTTTGCTCATTGTTCATCAGAAACCCAGGCTCTATCTTTCTGCTCCATCGTTCTTTGTGAGTTGGCTTTCATTCTCATATTTGTTGCTTCGTGGTCACGGGAGGGTTGCCATAGCTCCAGGCATCAATACTACATTCAGGGCCGGAAAAAGGAGGAAACATTGCACCAGGGGGCTCCCCTCATTTGAGCCTTTTATTGGAAAGCAAAAATATTTTTCACAGAAGCCGCCCAACCAGCAGCAGACATGTTTCTTTCTCAGTCAGAACTAGCTACGAAGCCAGGAAATCAAAAACTGGGCTTTCCAATATCCATAATGGGAAGCAGACACTGTGAGGGGTTTGGCCAACCCATAGTGCTACCACATCCCTAGACTCAACTCAATCCAAGCCAGAGAATATTTGGTTGGAGATAGGGAGATCTCTGCTGCAGGCTCTGTCCCCACACCCGATTTTCTCCCCCAGCACTATGAGCAGACTGCTCCCTTCAACTATGCCATGGACATCCTCAACATGGTCTTCACTGGCCTCTTCACTATTGAGATGGTGCTCAAAATCATCGCCTTCAAACCCAAGGTGCTCCCCAGCCCTAGACCCACCTCAGTGGGTAAATTCCTTGGGGTGGAGCTCATTGCAGAGCTCCCAGGGGGCCAGCAACTATGGAATTGTGAGACTAGGGAGTGAGAGGAATCCAGATGTAGGCCCATCGTGTGGTCTAAGCTGGGCCCTGCCTCCTCAATGGCCCTCCCACTACTGGCCCCCTACCCTAGCTTGCTAGCTCTGAGAAGACAGGGAACTGTTTTCCTCCTGCCTACAGCATTACTTTGCCGACGCCTGGAACACATTTGATGCTCTTATTGTGGTGGGCAGCGTAGTGGACATTGCCGTCACTGAAGTTAATGTGAGCACTGGCCTCTCCACTAATCCATTCTCCCTCTACTAACCTTTCCCCACCTCAACCCCACGGCTTTCTTTAAAATGGGTAGGTGGTTCCCATTCCCATTCATCCCACTCATAGAGACTCAGTGCTCCTCACTAGCTCTTCCCTTCTGAGTCCCTGTTGGTTTTAGCCAAAGACCCCCTCCACCAGCTCCCTCATTCCATTGCAGCCTATCCTCTGGCTCCACTATGACCTAAAATAACTGTTATTTCTATTGTTTCCTTCATTGCCTCTACATCTCCCTCCATTGGCTCCATCACCTCCACCAACTTCTGCTTTGGCTCCATCATCTCTTCTGACTCCTTCATTGGCTCCATTTTTCCCTCCAACTCCATCGTCTCCAACACTGGGTCTTTCACGTCTCTGTCATTACCACTGGCTGCACCGATGGTTCCACAATCTTCTCCATTTTGTATAACATTGTTCTATAACCTTGATTAACAATGCTGCTGGTTCCATATCTCCATAACTGGCTTCTCCATTGGGTCCCCCATTGGTTCTCTCATCTCTATCATCTCCATAAAACAACTGGCTCCATCACTTCCTCCATTGGCTCCAATATATCTCCTCCACAATCTCCTGTACCTCTACTCTCCTTCCACCCTCATTACCAACTTTTCCCACAACTATCTACCACACAACCTTCCCCATCATCCCTTGCATAATGACTCTACCATCCATTATCCCCTATAACTGTTCATCATTTCTCCCCTTATTCATTTGGGCCTGTGATCTCATTATCTCCTCTCTCACCTCTGTCTTGGCTATATCTCCCTCCAGAATGGTGGCCACCTTGGCGAGGTAGTCCCCCACCTCACAACAGGGACTCTCTGCTTCTTTACTCACCCACCCTCCCTTCCTTTTTTCCTGAAGAGTCCTTAAAAATGATCCCTGACCCATCTGGGGCCTGACTTTTGAGGGGTTTAGGGGCTGGGAGGGCCAAAACATGGGAGGTGGCTGAGGCAAATGTGGGTTGAGCATACCCACCACACCCCCAACCCCAGAGCTCTGAGGACAGTTCCCGCATTTCCATCACCTTCTTTCGTCTCTTCCGAGTCATGCGGCTGGTCAAGCTTCTCAGTAAGGGTGAAGGAATCCGGACACTGCTCTGGACATTCATCAAGTCCTTCCAGGTAACCTCCGTCCCTTTGACCACCCTTTACCCTCACCTCACATCTCTCAGCCTTCCCTTTTACTACCCCCAGAACTATATCTCCCAGCATGCCATACCTACCTGCAACTTACCATCTCTAGTTTTCCCTCTTTTCTAGGCTTTCAATTCTCAACATGCCTTGGCCTCACTGACCTTAATCTATTGTATTTAATACTGTGTTCACATTTGGGAGACATTGGTAGTCATGACATGGGCACTTGGGGGGATGGATCACATCTCTCAGCAAGCCCAGGCTTGAGGGAGCAGTGCATTCTGAGGATTATAGTTCTCTGCTTCGACCTGAGTATCTGTGTATCTTCCTCCCCCTCCCCCACCCATAGGCCTTGCCCTATGTTGCTCTTCTCATCGCAATGATATTCTTCATTTACGCAGTCATTGGGATGCAGGCGAGTGGGGACCCTAGGGAGCATTTCTCAGGCATTCTGCTGAGGGGTGTTGTATAGAGATAGACTGAAAGTGGGGTTTGTGGGTGGAAAGACAGACAGACATGCTGGATGACCCTGAATCAGTCCACAAGTCTGTGAAATGGGATCAGCGGTGCCTGCTTGTCAGGGTTGTGAGGATCCTTTGGGTATTAAGAGTTGTGAAATGGGTGGGAACCCATGGGGGCATGGGTTCACCTCTCTGACATAGCCCCTGTGTGCCCACAGATGTTTGGCAAGGTGGCTCTTCAAGATGGCACACAGATCAACCGAAACAACAACTTCCAGACTTTTCCACAGGCTGTACTACTTCTCTTCAGGTGACATCTACTACCCTCCCCTGCCACTCCAGTCTCCAGCATGCCCTTTGGTGCCCACATCCCCTGTCTGGGCCCCAGACTGCCTGAGCTGTGGGAATAATAGGGCAGCATGAGGTTCCATATTGCCTGAGACCTTTTCTGGCTGTGATTTGAGTCTTTTAGAATATTCTGTCCTCTGCCATCCTTTATCTTGTTGTAAGATGTATCCCCTTCTTGGGCCTCAGTGCCCCATCTGTAAAATGTGAACATGACTGTCATCAACATAGCATGCCAGCTTTTGAAATGTCAAAATGTTATCTGTACCATAGGTAGGCCTTGGCAGGAAGTGGGTCATCTCCTAAACCCTCCAGCCCCCATAATGCCACTTGCCATGACTTCATAGCCTCCCCTCCAAGATGGTACCCTTGTGTGATCCCTAGGTGTGCTACTGGTGAGGCATGGCAGGAGATAATGCTTGCCACCCTTCCTGGGAATCGGTGTGACCCTGAGTCTGACTTCGGCCCTGGAGAGGAATTTACCTGTGGTAGCAATTTTGCCATCGCCTATTTTATCAGCTTCTTTATGCTTTGTGCCTTCCTGGTGAGGACCATTTTCCCTCAACCACCATCACTGACATGGTGCTGGCCCTTAAGGGTCTAGGGATGTCAAATGAGATGGGGGGTCCAGATCTTCAGAGTGGGTGAAAGGGCTGGCCTGGTGACAATATCAACCCAGGGACTCATGACCCAGTGACCATGTAAGCTTACCTCAGCCTCCCACCAACTCCCTACACCCTGCTCAACCCTTCACCTAACCCCTCTGCTCACTGGCCCACAGATCATAAATCTCTTTGTGGCTGTGATCATGGACAACTTTGACTATCTAACCAGAGACTGGTCTATCCTGGGTCCCCATCACCTCGATGAATTCAAGAGGATCTGGTCTGAATATGACCCTGGGGCCAAGTATGCCCTTTAACCTCATACTTGGTATCCCAAGGGACAATACACTGCTCCACACAGTCCCCCAGCCCTTGAACCTCTGGCCTACTTCTCCCATTACCCAGTCAGTAGATGCCCCAAGGTTCCCACAGTCCCTGTCCTGTGCCTCCCCCCGCACCCACCCCACTTCCCTCCAATTGATTTTTCCCTGACAGGCTCTGGGATGTTGGTGGGGAGAAGTAGTGATAAGCTTGGGAAAGAGCTAGAGGGGGTAATTCCAATAAAGTGATACCTCCCACCCACCCCCGCCTGCCCAAGGGGCCGCATCAAGCACCTGGATGTGGTTGCCCTGCTGAGGCGCATCCAGCCCCCGCTGGGATTCGGGAAGCTGTGCCCACACCGAGTAGCTTGCAAGGTCTGTGAAACTACTCAACCCCCACCCTGCCCCTGAGAAGGCTGTCTACCATCTGGCAGGGGTGGGCAGGGACTTTGCCTTGGGTAAGGAGGGAGTGTTTGGTTGCGTCGTCAAAGGTTTCTGACCCCCGGGCGTTCGTGCCTGAGTCCCTGGCATTTGCCCAAAGTGAGTTTCACGTCCCTGGTGTCCAGAGACTTGTGGCGATGAACATGCCCCTCAACTCAGATGGGACGGTGACTTTCAATGCCACACTCTTTGCCCTGGTTCGGACATCCCTGAAGATCAAAACAGAAGGTGCGTGGAGGGTAGAGGAGCAGGAGTGGGAGGGTCCCTGAGAAGGTTGCAGGGAGCCAACTGGAGTGATGGGCCCTACTCCTATCTCTGAACCTCAAAGTGGATGACTTTGGCCCTTTTTCCCACCTGTCCAATGGGGGCGGTGCGTGACTGCGGTAGAAGCTTGTGACGCTGCTCCAACAGTGAGGGAGTGGCTATGAAGAGCTCTTTCTATTGGTTCATGCCCCACATCCTCTCCTGATGCAGGGAACCTGGAGCAAGCCAATCAGGAGCTGCGGATCGTCATCAAAAAGATCTGGAAGCGGATGAAACAGAAGCTGCTAGATGAAGTCATCCCCACTGCTGACGGTGAGCTAGCCCCACCCAAATTCCTTGAGCCCACCTCTGAATGTCAGATGATTTATTGCTCACCACAAAAAAACAAAAAAAAAACAAAAAAAAACAAAAAAACAGTACTGGCTGGAGTGGTGGGAAACAAAAAGGAGTCCATGCTGTGAGTAGAGTAGGGGAAACAGAAGACCCCCCCTCTGTGACTCTGCCTCCTCTCCCTTGCCCCCAGAGGAGGAGGTCACCGTGGGCAAATTCTACGCCACATTTCTGATCCAGGACTACTTCCGCAAATTCCGGCGGAGAAAAGAAAAGGGACTACTGGGGACCGAAGCCCCCCCAAGCACATCCTCTGCCCTTCAGGTGTTCAGAGAGGGCCTGGGTTGGTGGGGGTATATGGGAGGAGTGTGACAGAGGCCAACTGCCCTCTTGATCTCATGGGATCCATGTCACAGATGAGAAAACTGAGGCCCAAGGACCCACAAAGGGACAGGAGTAGTTGAGGGGCTTCTTCCCCCACCCCACACTCCTGCATGGGAAGCAGGTTCAATGATGGGGGAATTTAGACCCTGAGCTTTCCTGCTTCCCTATTTTTTCACCTCCACAGGCTGGCCTGAGGAGCCTACAGGACTTGGGTCCTGAGATCCGGCAGGCACTCACTTGTGACACAGACCAGGAGGAAGAAGAGGAGAAGGAGGAGGAAGAAGAGAGGCAGGAGGGAGAGGAAGAGGAAGATAAGGACCCAGAAACATACAAAGTGAGGACAAGTTTCCACTTTCCCAGGAATGTAAAATACTCCCTCAATCTCCTGACTTCCACACTGCCTCTGGAGAGAAGCCCTCCAGAGAAGCACCCAGCCCACGCAACAGACAAATGTTTACTTGGCACCTACCATCCGCTATTGAGGGCAAGACCCAGATTCAGCCCAGCCCCTAGGGAGCTCATTGGAGACACACTATATGACCAAGTGACTTAGATATAACGTGGATACAACACTCAGTCCTGTGACTCCCACAGGCCCCAATAGGCTTCCAACCCCCATCTCGTCGCCGGAGCTCCGTGATTTCTCTGTCTCTGCCTGCTGGGGACAAACTTCCAGATTCACTTTCCCTTGGTCCCAGTGATGATGATGGTGGGGCTCCCAACTCCAGACAGTTCAGTGTACCCCAGGCTGGATCCCACACCCACAGGTACGGTCAAGAGTCTGGGGGAAGACTGTGAGGGAAAGCAGGGACTAGCCACTGTATGGGGGTAATTCAGAGGGTATAGGAAGAGAGCCTAAGAGGGCCTTCTAATGGAAATTTGGTAAAAATAGGAGAGCTTCAAGGGCTCAGGTGGGAATAAAGAGTAATAGATTCATATGAGAAAGACAGTGCAAAAGTTTCATGCAAAAAGCACATGATGTGGAACTAAATAAGTTTAAGTTGAAATTTTGAATTTGCCATTTGCTTAAGTGACCTTGGGCTAGTCACTTAGTTTTTATGGTCCTCAATTTCCTCATCTATGAAAGGGGGATAATAGTACCTTACCTCATGGGGATAATGGAAGGATGAAATGAGGTCATGCCTAGCTTTCACAGCTTTCTCCTCACCACCTCCCATCACACTCTCAATTCTTGTGTTGAAGTTGTCTCTTTAATAGGCTTGCTTTTTTTTAAATGTTGGGTCCTTCCAATGAGACAAACGTCTATTATAAGAAAGCCCATTTCCACTTTAAAATGATGACAAGTTAATTTTATGTGAACCCCCCCCCCCAAAAATTAGAAGCCCAGTGTTTCTGCATGGAAGGGGGCATGGAATGAGAGGGAACCAGGGGCCCAGGACCACATTTGGGAGGAATCTGATCTACCTAATTTGCCTCACTTTCCCCAGAAGAAGCTCTGGAGCTCTCATTTTCACCATTCCAGAAGAAAGAAGTTCTCAACCCAAAGGAACTGAAGAGGAAGAGAAACAGGATGAGGAAGAAGAAGTCCCCAGCCAGTTCTCTGACCTCAACATGTAGGATGAGCCCATGAGCCATATGTGGGAAGGCAGGACTGATGGCACCCCATGACCCCTGCCCAGGCCTGAGCTCACCCCCAGCCTTCCCTCCCTCCCACACAGGCTCTCCTACTTAGATGAGCAAGCAGGGACTCCCCTGCACCCCATCCTCTTGCCACCTCACAGACCCCAGAGATATGTGGGCGGGCACCGTGTGCCACACCGCCGTCTGCTGCCCCCGACACCTGCAGGTAAGAGCAAGCATGGGTCCTGGCGACCCCCAAGGACCAGCAGGGCAGAGGATTGGGGAGGCAGTGACATTCCTCTTTTCCCCTGGCACCCCTACCCACCACCTGCAGGTCGGAAGCCCTCCTTCACAATTCAATGTCTGCGGCGCCAGAGCAGTTGTGAAGATTTACCCATCCCAGGCACCTATCATCGTGGGCGTAATTCAGGGCTCAGCAGGACACAGGTGAGGCAGGGGACAGGGTGGGAGCAGCATAGGCTGAATTTATCAGACACTCTACATGCTAGGCCCTTCTGAGAAACGGGGCACATATGAATTACACAATCCTCACCGTACCTGTGAGGTGGTACTGTTATTAGCCTCAGTTTATAAATGAGGAAACTGACTCCCAGAGAAGCTTATCCCAGATCATACAGCTAGTAAGTGGCAGAGTTGAGATTTAAACCCAGGTCTTCTGTGCTCTTAAATAAACTCAAGTCTGAGTTATACACATTCATTTTGACTCCAGCTGTGTTTGGGGGTAAGAGATAGGTACAGGAGTGAGTTCTATACTCTCACACCCCACCCATCAATCACTGTCTCTCTCATGTTTATTCTGGTCCAGGGTTCCTGGGCAACCCCTCCTCAGCGAGGTCGGCTCCTGTATGCCCCACTGTTATTGGTGGAAGAGGGTACAGCAGGGGAGGGATACCTCGGCAAATCCAGCGGTCCACTGCGCACCTTCACCTGTCTGCACGTGCCTGGAACCCACTCAGACCCAAGCCATGTCAAGAGGGGCAGTGCTGACAGCCTGGTGGAAGCTGTGAGTCCAGAAGGGGTGTAGGCAAGAGGAATGGGGGAGGAAAGAAAGGAGGAGTTTCGGAAGGAGGGAAAAGGGGTCTCCAGTCTCTATGCTGTGCATGTAGCTATCCCTTTGCTGTGCAACTTCTGCTCAGCATGATGTGTGCACCATTATCCTCCAAGACTTCCCTGCACACCCTCATAGGTAAATCATTTATCCACACTGATTCCTCTGTGCACGCTGCTTCCACTCCATGCTGTGCCCTCTGTCAACTCTGATCTATTCTCTGCCCTCAGGTGCTCATCTCCGAGGGTCTGGGCCTCTTTGCCCGAGACCCACACTTTGTGGCCCTGGCCAAGCAGGAGATTGCAGATGCATGTCGCCTGACACTGGATGAGATGGACAGTGCTGCCAGTGACCTGCTGGCACAGGGGACAAGCTCATTTTATAGTGATGAGGAGTCCATCCGCTCCCGCTTTGATGAGGAGGACCTGAGAGATGAGATGGCCTGCATCCATGGCCTCTGAATTCCTATCCCTCCTCCACTGCTCAATAAACCTCCTGCTTTCCCTTCCTCAGAGGATGACAAGCATGGACCACACCCTTGGATTTTGGTGTCTTTGCACTAGGGGCCTAGGGCTTCCCAACAGCCCCCATCCATCCATCCCCATTTCAGTGCTGAGCCACTGCCCACACATGGGTATTTCCAGAAACCAGGACAGCCAGGTCTGATTATTCAGTGTCAGTGAAGGAGGGAGGAGGAGGAGGAAGAGACAGCAGCCAAAAAAAGCTGGAGACAGAGTGGAGGTGGTGGGGGAGGGGGACGGCACTGGACAGAGATGGAGGAAAGAGGAGAGAGGGGCCTTGGAAGAGGAGTGGGGTAAAGTCAGAGATTCCACAAGGGGTCAGTCAGGTCAAACTGAGGAAAGACAGACAAATGGGAAAAAAAGGATAAGGAAACCCAAAGAAGAGTCCTGCCAGTAGAAAGGCCTGGAGGTTGGAATTAGCCTGGTATGTGATGTGTCAGGCAAAGGGGTCCTCTGATGGTATTGGGAATTTCAGGAAGGCTAAATTGGGATCACCCTGTCTCCTATCTCCCACCTTCTGCCTAAGAAAATGAAAATCTAAATCCACTGGCAGAAGACAAGGGTGGGGCTCCCGGCCCAGGGAAACCCACTCAGGGCCCACCTAGCTTTCCTGAGATCAGCTAAGAATAACCCACTCTCCTTCCACACAAATCCCAGAGCTCTTCTTTCTGCTTCTTGCCTCACCTTTAGTCATTGCCCAACCTTTGGGGTCTCATTCATTCAGTGAGTATTTACCTGGCATTTACTTTGTGCCAGGCACTGTTCTAGGTTTCTCTCAAAGCAAACTGAGCTGGCTTAGACATGTAACAGGACTTGCCCAAAGTAGTAGTCAGCCCCACTCCAACAGAATTGGAGGCAGTGCTGGGAGTGGCATGGGATGGGACTACCACTGAGGAGGGTCTGACCTAGGGTCTCATCTCTCAGAGTAGGGATTTCACATTTGTATAATTTATGTCAGTTGAGCCAGTACTGAAATTTGAGGAAAGCCAGAATTGGAGACTGGAACTCAGAATATAGAGTTGCACTAGGCCTTGAAACAAAGGCTTAGAGTGGTTCAGTTAGTGTAATGTAGGAACAGCAAGTTATGTACAGGATGTAGAGAGTGAAAGGAGACTGTTGAGGGATGAGGTGGGAAAGGCCACCTGAGGCCAGATGATGCAGAGCCTTTCAATGCCAGGCCCCAAACCCTGGGACTTTTCCTAAAAGCAGTGGAAGCCATGGGAGGGATCTGAGCAGGGTAGTGACATAGTTAACTTTGTATTTTAAATAGATGCTCTGATGGCTGTGCGGAAAACAGAAGGGAGGGGGAAGGGACTGGAGATGCTAAAATTGGCAGGAACAATGGTCGCCTTAGCCAAGGGAGGTGGCAGAGGAGATGGTGAGAAGTGAGTGGATTCCAGAGATGTGTGGGAGGTAAAATGAACCATTTATTTGGCTCTGTGCTAAATGCATTACAGTGATCATCTTGTTTAATCAGTGCAACAATCTTATAGGTACCATTTAAAACAATCTTACATGTCCAAAGTCAGACAGGAATATTAGAGGTAGAATTTAAATTCAAGCAATTGAATGTCAAAACCAATGCTTTTCCCCTAGTAAGGCAATAACTGGGAACTATCCATTACATATTTGTGTGAATTTGAGTGTGTGTGTGTGTGTGTGTGTGTGTGTGTGTGTGTGTGTTTCAAAGAAATAAGTATACATTCAGATGATTCAAAATTCAAAAGGTACAAAGGGTATTCAATGAAAAATTTCCCTTCCATCTGGAGGCAATCAGTATTATCAGATATCTTTTATATGTGTATAGGACACTATACTGATAGGTTAGCACAGTGGCTAACAGGTGTTGGAACCAGAATTTCTGGGTTCAAATCTTAGTTCCACCATTTACCAGCTCTGTGACCTTAGGAAAATTCTTTTGCCTCTCTGCACCTTAGTTTATTCACCTGTAAAAGAATAGTAGTAGTACCTCCCTCATAGGGTTGCTGTGAGGGTTTATATGAATGATATATGTTAAGCTTTCAAAACAGTGCTTGATATAGAACAGCCACAATTTAAAATGTTAGCTATTGTCTATTCTATAATTATGATATAATCCTTCCCTTCTCTTTGTACACAATTCCCACACAGTTTGGCATCTTGCATGTCTTAACTAAATATCTTGGTGATCATTACATATCTCCATATTATTATTGACAGTTGCCTAGTACTCCATTTTGTAGCGATGTCAGAGTTTATTTAAACAGGCCACCCTAACAGGCACTTAGGGTGTAACTGCTCTTTCTTATTATAAACAGTGCCGCAGTGTATCATCTTATACATACATCTTTTAGCACATGTATGACTCTATCTGTAAGAAATTCCTAGAAGTGTAAATGCCGAGCCAAAGAGTATATAGATTTTTTAGTTTGCTAGATTTTGCCCAATTGCCCTGTACGGAGGTTATACCAATTTAACTTTCACTGGCAACTTATGAGAATGCTTGTTTCTGGCCAGCCTGCCAATATTGCACATTATCAAACTTTAATGTTCACCACCCTCAAAGATGAAAAACAGTATCTTAGTAGTTTTTATAGGCATTTCTTTTAGTATGAGTGAAGTTGAGCATCTCGAACTCCAATTGTATTTATCCTTTGGATTTGCAACATGGCAATCACCACTGACCTCAATAGGACTAGTTTTAGTAGCACGAAAGAGGGGTAATTCAATTGAGAGGGCTGAGGAATAAAAGGGATGTAAAGTGTAGAGTTAGAATAGGCAAGAATTTGACTTAAGAAGAAATAAGGGAGATGTCTGGAAAGGGGGGGAGAGGAGTTTTTAAGATGTGCTTAAAATGCACATGAGAAGAAACCCTCAAGACCTTGAACTATGCTTAAATTGCAGGGACTTTGGCCCTGCCAAGTACTAGCTGGGCCGCCTTGTGCAAGTCACTTAACCTCTCCCGGGACTCATTTTCCTCATCTGTAAAAATGGAGCTAATTAATAGTCTGTACCACATAAAGCTGTTGTAAGGATTAAATGAATGAACACATTCAACGAACTCAGTAAAGGGCCTAGCAAAATGTCGTACTGTAGGACCCAATAGTCCTCCTCTCCCCAGACCTCTCTAGCTGCGTTCTCAGAGAGCAGAATCCTCCTAGAAGGTTTTCACAGATGCAGCCTTCAAGATGGAATGGCCGACAGTGCTTTAGGAACTGCCGCTATACGCAGGCGCGCGCGGCCAGCGAGGCGGGGGCGCGAGGGGCGGAGCTGCGGCCGTCTGGATTGTTCCGACGACTGCGCCCCCACCCACCGCGCCCGCCCTTGCTAACAGGCTCCTCCCGCCCCCTGCATTGCTGATGCTGCTGCTGGCCGACATGGACGTGGTGAATCAGGTACGCGTTCCAGCACCGCGGACAGAGCCCTCTGCGGCCTGGCTTTCCCACCCGAGTTGCAGCGGATCTCCGGACTCTGAGAGGTGGTTGGCCAGGGTCCTGACAGCGGACACCTGATCCCAGGCGCTGGGGCTGGGGTCTGCGGCAGATGAGGGGAGGAAGGGGGAGGTGGGGAAAAGGAGTGCGCCCTTTGCCGCGGCAAGGGCCGTCCTTACTGCCGCAGCGGGGGCCGCCACAAGCCCAGTTCCTTGCTGGCGACCGCAAAGGGAGGAGGAGGGAGTCTTGGGGCTAGGGTACGGGCAAGGGGGGGAAGAGAGGGGAGAGTGTTAGGAAGATTGGGGGTTACTGCAGATGAGCTAGGAAATAGAGCGACAGAAGGCGTGAGGGCGGGGGGGGGTGTGGGGGGATGGTTATCACCTGCCCCTCCCAAACACAGACAGTACCCCGGTCGACGACCTCCCCTTCTCCCAGAGCGGACCAAGAAGGTCGATCAGGTTTTGCCTTTCCAAAACCCTTAGTCTCCCCTACCCCAGCACATATCCAATGAAGTTATATCCCAGCCTTCCCGCACCTTAATCAGCCCAGACCCTCTCTGCCATCTCACTCTTCTTCACCACCTCAGGACCTCACCCGCTCTCTAAGCAGTACCAACGCCTCCCCATTCTCATCACCTCGGACCCCCCATCACCACCATCTGACTCACGTTTACCGCTGCAGACCCCTCCCCCACGCTCCTCAACCCAACTCCCTCCCACTATGACTCACCTTCACCACTCAAGACCTCCTTCCCACCCTAATGAACCCCGACTCCTTCCTCACTCCCTCCACCCGATCCCCTTCGCCATCTGACTTACCTTTAGCATTTCAGACCTCCCTTTCCTTAACTCATCCTGACTCCACCCCCATCTTCCTCATCCCTGAGCCCCTCTGCCATCTTTCTTACCATCTCCCCAAACCTCCTCACCAGTTCTAAACCCCCGGGGGTCTTTTCTCAGAGACCCTGTTCCCACACCTTCCCAGAAGTGTCACTTTCTCATTCTCACCCCTTCTCCAAATGAAACGTCTTTACTCCCTCCCGGAGGTCACATGCCTTATCCCCAGAGGTCATCACCTGGAGCCTCTCGCTCCTCACCTCCCTCTCCGTTCCCAACAACCCCACCCCTTCCCCACCGATTTTCTCCTCAGCTGGTGGCCGGGGGTCAGTTCCGGGTGGTCAAGGAGCCCCTTGGCTTCGTGAAAGTGCTGCAATGGGTGAGTGTGGTCTGGGCTGTGGGGAAAGAGAGGTAGGTAGGTAGCAGGGTCCGGAATAGTAGAGTGGACTAGGGGTGGGAAGCAAAGAATGAATGGGTGGTTTGGGGTGGAAGGGGACTCCAGGATGAAGTCCCAGGGTCTTGGGACCAGAGAATGAATGGGCTGTAAAGTGACGTCACATAAGGCCAAGGGTACCCCCCATTGTGAAGTGGAAGACTATGACATCCTACTTCCTCTCCTGAGGTGACAGAGAGGCAGAGGAGTGGAGCCTGAAGCCGGTCGCTGTGGGAGAGATGCGAAGCCAAGAGAAAACTAGAGACAGCGAAAAAGACAGAATGAGAGACAGGGAATGATGGAGACAGATGGAAATACCAAGGAAAAGAGACAGAGATATTAGAGATAGGAGAGAAACAGAAAGAGACAGAGAAAGATGCACAGAGAACAGAGATGCAAAGAAAAATAGACAGAAAGAGAGGCAGAAAAAAACGGGGTGGGGGAGAGAAAGAGACAGAGAAAAAGAGATACTCAGAGAAAAGAGAAAAAGAGAGACTGACACACAGAGAAAGAGAGGCACAAGGGAGACAGAGCACCATACAGAGACCTAGTGAGAGACAGAGCAGGGAGATAGAGACAGGCAGACCAAGAAACAGAAAGACATAGAGAGAGACATACATTCACACAGAGAGAAACAGAGAAAAAAGAGACAGAAAGAGACACAGAGATACTAGAAAGGCAGAGAGAGAAACAGAGAGACAAAGAGACATCTGAAGAAGACAAAGTCACATAAAGAAACAGAGACAGAGAGATACCAAGAGAAATAGAGACACAGAGACTAACAGAGACAGACAGAAATACAGAGAGAGACATAGAAATAGAGGGACTGAGACAGAAGAGAGAGAGAAAGAGGGGGCCAGAGCATTGAGAGGTAGAGACAGAGAGAAACATTAGAAGAAAGACAGGAAGAGACAGCCACACCCCTGTAATCAGCTTGTCCTTGGACCCGATGAGCCCTGATTAGGGGGTGGGGGTGGGGACAGGCCCATCTGCTGCTGCCTGTGCTGGGCCCTGATCTGTCCAGAGGAGGGCACCCCCGTCCTATGTGCACATAAGCTCACTGTGGCCATTCCCATCCCTACTGCCCAAGGTTTTTGCCATCTTCGCCTTTGCCACATGCGGCAGTTACAGTGGGGAGCTCCAGCTGAGTGTGGATTGTGCCAACAAGACCCACAGTAACCTCAGCATCTGGGTCGAATTCGAGTACCCCTTCAGGTGTGCCCCCACCCTAGCCCACCCCTCGAACCCCAACAGACCTGAGAGAGGGTGGGGGTGGGGTGGGACTTCCCAACACCTCCCCAGTGGCTCCTGCTCAGTCTCTACCTCAGGAGACCACAGCCATTCAGGTCACTACACATGCACTGAGCACCTACCTTGTGCCTGGCATTGTTCTGGACATCTAGGACATGTGATGAGCAAGACAGGCACAGGCCATTGCCCTCTGGCTTTTGTCTAGTGAAGGGGAGGTGCAGGAGATGGGCAATAAACAAGGTTCAAAAGTGAAAGTATATAAGTAGATATAGCCTTAATGAAGTAGGTACTCAACTAATGTTAGCCAATATTATTATTTAATTCCCATTCATTCATTTCCATACACATTTTTTGAGAATCTGTTGTATGCCAGGTACTGCTCAAAGTGCTGGGAACATAACTGTGAAAAAAAAAAAAAAAACTCAAAAACGAACAAACAAACAAACAGACCAAGCTCCCTACCCTCATGGAGCCAACATTATAATAAATTAATTAATTAAGAGGATAATTGCAGATTGGGAGAAATTCATGGAGAGGATCCTCATGCAGGGTTTTATGATAGAGAATAATGAGAGGATGCTGTTTAGCTATAAGGAACAACTAAAGCCAGTTAAACAGTTCTGATATTTATTGAGCTCACACTCTGTGTTGGTTGTTAGGTGCACAAGAGTGAGCACAAGCAGGCAAGATCACTGCCCTTAAGGAGATGCTTACTTCCTGAGGAGTGGGGAGACAGAGACCCGCAGACACAATTTGAATAGAGGCTTCTGAGGCTCCTCCACTACTTGGACAAGTCACATAACAGCTCTGGATCTCAATTTCTTTATCTGTAAAATATGATAATATTCACCTTACAGGGTTATGATGAATATTAAATGAATTAATACTTGTAAAGTGTTTAGCACCATGCTAGGCACACAATAAGCACTCCATAAGTGTTTGTTAACATAAAAATAAATAAGTTTAAGGGACTCAGGAAAGAGGTCACTAATTGAGTTGGAAATTGGGGGATTTTTGAGCACTAAGGGTAAATGGATGCTCAGGAGATCACTCAGGGTGAGAGGGCAGAGCGAAGAGAGGAAAGCCCAGCACAGGCCCTGAAAAATGGTTGAAAAGAAAAGGAGGTGCTAGGGAGATGTGGCCTGAGAAGCAGAGGGGCAACCAAGGATCTACTGGTTCACGAAGCCAGGGAAGAGAGTTTGAGGAAGTAGAGAGAGCTGGAAGCATGGGATGCTGCCAAGAGCAAGTCCTTTGGGAATCCATAAGACCACAAAAATTTGTGGACCTCCCCCCAACACCTCCCATGCCTTGGACCTCAGGTCCTAAGGATCTGCCTTTTACCCACAAGTTCTCCAGGAAAACGTCTATGCCCTGGGTTCCCCTGACCAATCCACCCACTACCCCCAAAACTCCCTTTAAGGGCCTTTCATTCCCCAATGGATACATTCTCTCTCAATCCAGCATGCTAGAAACCCAGAAACTCAAACCGAAATTCAATTCCTAGCTCCAACATTTAGCAGCTCCACAATCTTGAGCAAGTAACTTAATCTTGCTGAGCCTCTGTTTGTTCATCTGTAAAAATGGGTATAATAATGCCTGCCTTAGAAAATTGTGGGTGGGAGTCATTAAATGAGGCAATTATGTAAGTGGTTAGTAGAGAATCAGTACATGTAAGCCTTGGGACCTTTGCTACAAAAGGGCACTGGCACTATTTGCTCGCTCTCAGGATCCTATCCCCCGACCTGAAGCAAGAGCTCTGGGACCCCAGCCATCTTCTCCACACACATTTTCTCCCTATGATCTTTCCTCTATCACACCACAAGAAAGGCCTTAGCCCCGATGCCTTCCCAATCTGCGCCACACCCCCGCCATATACACATCCTGTTCCAGGATCCCTTCTACACCCCATCTGTCTGTCTTTTCCTATTTTATAGTCTCTGAGCTCTCCTCTGCTAAGCATATGCTTCTTTCTCTTGTATATCTGAAGTAAGATAGGGAGAAGAGTCAATACCTAGGGGGAAAACACAGGGTTCAGATCCCAACTCTGGTATTCTCTCGCCAGTTGTGTGACTTTAGGAAAGTCAATGCACTTCACTGAGCCTCTGTTTCTGCCTCTGTACATTTTATTTAATAAACATTTATTGAGTGCCTACTATGGCAGCACAGTGTCAGGCCCTAAAGACACTGCAGTGAACAAAACAAAGGGAAAGCCCTACCTTATTGTAATTACAGCAAAATCAAGAAAATAAAAGTTATGTCAGTTGGGGTATCACTGCTACAGTGAAAAGTGGACCAAGGAAGGGGGCTAAGGGGTGGTAGGAGGGAACAATTGGGTTTAATTTTAGATAGTAAGATCAGGGAAGTCTTCGTTGAGAAGGGGACAATTGAGCAAAGCTTGATAGAGATGAAGAGTGTAAGATATAAAGCTATCTAGAAGAGCATTCTAGTGCAAAGATCCTGGGGTGGGAGAGTGCTTGGTGTGTTCTGTGAATAACCAAGGGGCCAAGGTGGCTGGATTAGAGTAAGGGATGAATAAGATTTATTTCATGAGGATGCTATGAGCAATCAATGATATGCGACTGGTACACAGTAGGTGCTCTGTGGATGGTATTTCCTCCTCTTCCTGGGACCTTATCAATTTGGGAGACTCATGAGTGGGCAGCGGGGAGGGAGTTCTTAGGGTCTGGGCCACACCTGCCCACCTCTCTCTGCAGGCTGCACCAAGTGTACTTTGATGCACCCGACTGCAAAGGGGGCACTTCCAAAGTCTTCCTACTGGGGGACTACTCCTCATCAGCCGAATTCTTTGTCACCGTGGCTGTGTTTGCTTTCCTCTACTCCATGGGGGCTTTGGCCACCTACATCTTTCTGCAGAACAAGTACCGAGAGAACAACAAAGGGCCCATGCTGGTGAGCCCCCACAGCCACTTGCATGCAGGGGCCAGGGGACATGGAGCCTCGGGGAGACAGTCATGTTCATAGGCCACACCACATCCCAGACAGGCGTACATGCAAGCAACCACCAGAACAGCCACACATGTTACTGCTGCTGTTGCTGTTGCTATGAGCATCAGGAATACCAAATCATAGAGTGACATGGACACACTATCACACTATGACAGGGACACAAATCATAGCCCACACAGAATCCCAGACAGGCCCACACCTGGAAACCTGCCACCTCTCACACAACCACACAGTCTAGATCAAAGAAAAGAGCACACAGAGGTTCACTGTGACAGTCATGCTTGTCATGCCACACAGACAAACTGATTCCTACACAGCTGTACTGATACATCCTCATCCCAGACTCAAAATGACACATTCAGAAGAAAGTGGAAAGACAGTACTTTCCACTGATTTGGCAATCATCCCACAGAACCCCCCCCACACACACACACCCATACCCACATATCGCAAACACATTCCCACATCCTCTGTGTCACATACACAAGCCCAAACTAAAAGAGCTACCTTCGAGTGATTGTTGGGGACAAGGCAGGGGAGAGACAGACCTCTTCTGGGGACCCCCTCCCCTAGAAAGGCCTCACACCCTGGCATCAAGCAGCCCATTCACAATGCCATCTTGCTCTCCCCTGCCCATCCTAGGACTTCCTGGCCACGGCAGTGTTTGCCTTCATGTGGCTGGTTAGCTCATCAGCATGGGCCAAGGGGCTGTCAGACGTGAAAATGGCCACAGACCCAGAAACCGTTATCAAGGGGATACCTAGCTGCCACCTGAAGGAGAATACATGCAAGGAGATAAGAGACCCTGTGACCTCTGGCCTCAACACCTCGGTGGTAAGCCCTGGGAAGCTGGCTAGGCTGGCTGGGGAGGGAGACTGGGTCATTTACAGTCTGGCACAGGGAGTGGTGGAGAGAGAGAATGAGAGGAAAATTCAGAGGAAATCCAAGAGGGTTCCTCGGAAAAGGCATGCCAACAACAAAGCCTTGAAGGATTGGATAGCAATTGTAACCACGTGACACCACAGACTGTCCCCAAGAGGGAACTTGAAATCTTCTGTCTAGTTAGGTTTGGGATACCTGGATCCCAGGCCCAGCCTAGTCACATAAAAACTCTGGCAACTCAGTACCTTCTTGGGACCTCAGTTTTCTTATATACAATGTGAATGAATAACTTAGAGAATTTCCCGCCTGGATGCCCTCTACTGTTCGGACTCTGAGCTCAAATCCTAGTTCTGCCACTTACAAGCTGTTACCTGAACCTAGTTATTCTGCTTCTCAGGCCTCAGTATGAGCATGTAAATCGAAAACTTAGAATAGGTCGTTCCAAAGTTGAGTATTTGTGAGCTACTAACATACAAAGTGCTTAGAAAAGGGCCTGGCATATGGTAAGTTGTATACAAATGTTACGGATATTAAGATTCCAACTCACTCTGTCACTTGCTGACTGTGAGACTTAGGCTACTTAGTCCCTCTGGGCCTCAGTTCTCTCAACTATAAAGTGGAGATATTACTTCCTGTCCAAAAGTTGAATTAAATTGTACATATTTTACATACATATAAAACATTTTTGTATTTATAAAGCATGTACTCATTTTAATGTCAATGTATTTATATACTTTATACGTGTGTAGTTATACACATTTGTGTACACCTATCTGTGTTCTTATGGATCTATTAGTGGACATTTACAAATTTCATCAAAGTTTATGCTTAACATTTTACTATATTGCAAATTAAGATTTACTATATTTTATACATGTATAATGTGTATATGTAACATGTAGATGTGCAAATATATCAACGCACATATAACAGTATTACTAGATTTCAACATCCCTGGGAATCTGAATTCTAACACGCCCTGCCTCGCCCCCCAAGGTGATTTCTCTGCATATTGATGTTCATGCGCTGGGACTCGGAGGGTCCTGGTTTCAAAAACCATCACCCTTGGAGCCAGAGGATCCATGCCCAACTAGCGCGGCCTCGACGTTTCCCGGGACCGCCAAGGCAATGGGCGTGGGACGACAGCTGGGCTTTGTCTCCCCGCAGGTGTTCGGCTTCCTGAACCTGGTGCTCTGGGTCGGCAACCTGTGGTTCGTGTTCAAGGAGACAGGCTGGGCCGCCCCATTCCTGCGCGCGCCTCCCGGCGCCCCGGAGAAGCAACCGGCGCCCGGGGACGCCTACGGCGAGGCGGGCTACGGTCAGGGCCCCGGCGGGTACGGGCCCCAGGACTCCTACGGGCCCCAGGGCGGCTACCAGCCTGACTACGGGCAGCCCGCCGGTGGCGGTGGCGGTAGCTATGGGCCTCAGAACGAGTACGGGCAGCAAGGCTATGGCCCTCAGGGTGCGCCCACCTCCTTCTCCAATCAGATGTAGTCTGGTGAGTGACGGATGGGCGGTGTGGCCAAGAAGGGTACTTGAAAGGAGATGGGCGGGTCAGTGAACCAATAAGAGTCTGGTGTAAATAGTACGTGAGACGCTGGCCGCAAGTAAGGGTGGGAGTTTGAAGGAACCAATAGAGAGGCGGAGCTACATGCTAAGAGCAAAAACCTATCCAATGAATGGAGAGCAGGAAAGTGGTGCTTGTAGGTGGGCAGAATAAAGAGCCAATCGGAAAGGTAGTGTGGCTCTGCGGAAAGGGTGGGGAGAGAGAAACGGGCAAAACAATCAAAGAAAGGAGGGAATAGCAGGTGTACCCACGTAATGAAGAATCAGCGGAGCACTGGAGCAGTAGAGGGAAGTGGAAGTGATCTATTTGATCGATAAGGCAGTATGTTATAAGGCCACTGGATGGTGGGTAAATGGTCTTGGGCCATGAAGGTTAGACAAGCTCAGCAATTGGGAGTGGGCATTGGGATAGATCTGCTACCTCTCCTCAAGTCTCAAGGTGAAGGAGGTGGTGTGGAATTTCAAAGAAGGAAAAGGGGCAGGACAGGGACATTGGAAAGGCTTGCTGGCCTTCTTGCCAGACCTGAAAAGAGAAGTAAGATTGCCCTTTCATACGGGGGTTAGGGGTATATGGGGAGAAGAGGCAGGGAGATTGCGTGAGAGGGGAAAGGCGAGGAAGTGGCAACATGTAGCTGGAGGTAGCTCTGGCACTTGGCCAGGATGGGAAGGGCAGGGAGGAGTTTATTACGCATCTCACATCTAATTCCCCCCCAAATCCTGTTGGCTCCATCTTCAGAATATATCCATAATATTCCCACTTCTCACTGTTATATACGCTGGACATTTTAACAGGTTTCCACCTCCATTCCTGTTCTGTTCTATGCACAGCATTGGGAGGGATCCCATTAAATCCTAAATCAGGCCACCGTCCTCCTGTGCTCAGAGCCCTGCCAGGGCTCCCATCTCACTCAGATTGAAAGCCAAAGCCTTCACAGGGCCTACACAATCTAGCCCCTTGACCTCTCACCCCCTACCACCCCACCCCACCCCATCCACACACACCCTGTTCCAGCCACACTGGCTACCTGGATGTACCAGGTGCAGTACAATTTCAAGGTCTCAGTACTTGCTTTACCCCCGGAGTTTCACAATGACACACACTAATAACCTCACCTGGCCAGCTCCTTACATCCACTTTCTTATCTCTCTGATAGTACCCTGTGTTTTTCTTACTACAGTCTGTAATTATTAGTTTATATGTTTATTGACTGTCTCTCTCACTAGACTAGGGGATATGACCATGAAATTATTCATGCTGTATACACATCACTTAGAGCAGAGGTCCCCAACCCCCTGGGCTGTGGACCGGATCTGGTCCGTGGCCTATGAGGAACTAGGCCGCACAGCAGGAGGTGAGCAACCAGCGGGCAAGCGAGCGAAACTTTATCTGTATTTACAGCTGCTCCCCTATGCTATCTATCATCACTGCCTCAGTTCCACCTCATCATCAGGCATTAGATTCTCATAGGAGCACTGGTCCCTGGTGCCAAAAAGGTTGGGAAACACTGACTTAGAGTATTGCTCATGTTAAGAAATATTTATTGAGGAAATGATGGAACAACATGAGACTTTTTACTCTCATTTTAGTCTTCTCTGTTCAGAATCTTCCCATGACTTATACCTCATTCAAAGTCAAAGGTGAAGTCCTCACAATCTAGTCCACCAGGCCCTATGTGACCCCATTACCTACCTCTCTGACATCACCTCCCACCACTTTCCCTTGCTCATTCCACTCAAGCCCCACTGCCCTCCTTGCTGTTCCTCAAACACAGTAAACATGATCCCACCCCAGGACCTTTGCACTCGCTATACCCCCTGCCTGGAAAGCTCTTCCCCTTAGTTATCTGCATGGCTCATTCCCTCACCTCCTTAACTCTTTATTCCAGTGTCACTTCAAATGAGTTCTCTGACTACCCTACTTACTAAAACCACCTCCCTTCCCCTACTGGCGCTCTTAATCCCCTTTCCCTGGTCTACTTCTTGTTTTTCCATTTCATTTATCACCTTATGTTATGCTAGATGAATTTATACATTATGGTGATTATTCGAAGTCTTTCTCTCCTGCTACAATGTAAGCTGCACAAAGATGAGAATCTTCGTTTGGCTCAATATAGTTTATTACCAATGACCAGAACAGTTCCTATTAATGAATTTCTTTGGGTTGGGGGAGTGGGGACCATAATTTCTTCAGCACTTAACCTAGTGGGGCAAGGTATATCTTCCCAGTAGGGGCAGCTGGGATGAAGCTGACTCCAGGACTCCGTGTGAAGGAAAAAGGAAGAAAAGGCATGCCAGGCAGGGGGTAAAGCCAGGGTGAAGGCATAGCAGCCTAGCCCCTCCCTAAGGGCACCATCTGTGTCTAGACCTCCTCTCCTTTCTGTATCTTTTATCTCCACAGGTCGGTGCAGCCTAGGAGGACCCCAAGGGTGGGCAAGAGCTCAGGAGAAGGCCTGCCCCCATTCCCACCCCTACATCCCAGGTCTCCACCCCTCAAGCCAGGAGACCCTAACTGTCTTTGCTGTGTATATATATATATATATATATATATATATATATATATATATATGTAATATATAGATATCTATTTGTCTGTCTGAGCCCTACCCCCACTCTACTCCTCTCATGCATTAGGGGTCCAATCTTGAGTGGGCCCCTCTTTTGCCCCTAGCCCTTCCCCTGCATCTCTTGGCCCCTCTCTGTTCCTTGGCCCTGTGCCCTGAGGTTGGGGAGAACTTCGAAAGGGGGACAGGGAGGAGATAGACTTCGCTGTGTGGGGAGGGTGGGCATGACTTCAGACTATCCCTTCTCCCTCCCCTCCTCCCAACTCTGGCCTTTGATTCCTCCAGCAATGCTGAACAGGGGCCATTACAGAAAATTCAACCCCGAGATGGGGACATAAGCAGGGTTTGGGGGCTTGGGACCCAAAGTGGTCTTGGAGAGGAGCTCTGGAGTGGAGGGGACTAGTAAGCAGGGGGGTTGAGTTCCAGACATATTAGAAGTGGAGTCCAAAGGAGAGGGGTGCTCTAGAGCATTCTAGAGTGAAGCTGAAGGAGGCTGAGAGCATGGTTCTAGAAAGCGTGGAGCTTTGAGTGAGGCAGCTATGGGCCCCAAAGTGGGCAGGGCTTGGAGTAGGACTTGATTCTTTGGAAAAGGTGTTACTAGGGGGCTTGGGGACAGGGTTTAGAAGAATGCTAAGTGTTCTGGAAGGGGTGGGGCTTGAACCAGGCAAGTGGATGAGGTTCCAGAGTGGGCAGGTCTTTGGATTAGGACCCGAGTCTACAGAAGGGGTGTGGCTTGGAACATTCTGGAGACTCAGATGGATTGTAAAGTGGACTGGCAAGAAGGGGGATTCAGGAATGGGCCGAGCTTGAGTGAGGATGTGGTCAGGGTTCTAGATTGGGCAGGGCTTAGAGTGGGGCGTGATTGGCGGTTTCATAAGGAGCAGCCTGCCCCTCTACCTCGCAATGGGGCAGTGAAGAAAATATGTTTTAAAGTGGGCAGGTTTGGCAGTGACTAGGGCCTGCAGGATGGGTTTTGTAGGGGTAGTGGGTACTATCCCTGGCCAAGCCTGGGGCCTGGGGAGAGCTGAGAGATATGGTTTGAAGGGTCAGGGGTGGGATCCAGAGAGAAGCACCCACACACACCCTTGCCCACCCCTACGACAGGACAGCTAGGTAATCAGAGGACAGAGCCAATGAGTCTGTGGGGCCAGCCCACCCCTCTTCTCCTTTTCTCCTGCCTCCTCCCTCCTTCCACACCCCCACCCCTCCTGGGGTGGTTGGAGTCTTGATATGGAGCCCCTATCTTAGACTTTCTGCTGTGTCTGTGATGTCAGTAGTGCCTGTGACTGTGTGTTGCCATTTTGTCTGGCTGTGGCCCCACTCTCACCCCTCCAGACTCCCTCACCCTTTCTCCTGCCCTTTGGTATTGTTTGAAGACTCCTTCCCCGAGGAAGAACAAATATGATTAATTCTCTTCCCCTAAATAAACTCCTCAGCCACCTAGTCCATTCGGCTCAGCCTTCTCAGTGTGTCTTTTTTGGGGGACACAAAGGGAGAAATGGGGGAGAGGAGGTGAGAGGAAGCTCCGCCTCCTACCTGCTGGATGCCGATCAAGTTACCTCACCATTTTAGACTCCTCCAGTGGATTTGTCCGAGCAGCATCCTCGGCGAAGCCTCGCCTGCTGATTATTCTAAGAACCCTGCCCAACGCCCCACTACAGGCCACAGAAAGCCCTGTCTTTCTAGGGTTCTGTTCTAATTCTAGTCCCTTAGCCACATGCCTTCACAGCTCTGTCCTCAAATCCTCAAGAGCTTCGAACAGGGCCCATACTTCACAGGGAGACTTCCCTCTACCCTCCTGTCCCCATATTCTTCAGACTCTGCTGTCTCTCCATTTCCTTGCCTCCGCCCTAGCTGGAAAACCGGGAGACCGGCTAGGCTGCGAGGCCGAGAGGCAGGGTGCTAGGGTGACTCCTTAGTTCATTCATTCCCTTTAACCCCTCCCCGACTCCTCCCTGGGGCGAGGAGAGGAGGTAAGTGACAGAGGTGTAGGGAATAGCACGGGAAATCCCCGGTGCCTATGATGAAAGGCCCGCCACGCCTAGTTAGAGACCCGGCTGGGCCCCTCTCCTTCCAGCCCCAGGACACTGGAAAGCCTGAGAACAATGAGAGACACTTGGCTCTGGGGCTGAACTCAGGGAAAGGGATGTGTAACCAGAGAGAGAAAAATGGGAACAAGGGAAGGAAGGTTTTAAGATCTATTTTTCAGGACTGGCGTGACATCTGGGCCTGTAAAGATGGGAGAGAGAAGGGAAGAGGGCACGGGAACCTGGCCAGTGATTTTAACCTCCTCCCCATAAATCTCAAATAATCCTGGCTCTGAAGCGATGGGAGCCCCTTAGGGGTGTATAAGATCTAGCTGTCTGATGGGGGCGAGGGAGCACCAGATGGGGCTACATAGAGTTGAGGACCACTCTAACAGCATTCATCCGGGGGAGAGTTCCTCGGAACATCACTAGTGGGGAGGGGGCCAAGAGGTGACTTTAACGACTCCCCCAAATAAACATCCAAGATAAATTAACACGAAGCGCCAGTACAAGTACACTAGCGCCCCACCCCTTGCAGTCAGGTCGCCACTTCCAAGTCCTCCCTCCTCCACTACAAAGCCCTCAAGCCCTAGAAAGTCCCGTAAAATGCCACGTGGCATTTTGGGGTTCTGGAGCCCATGGGAGTAGGGCAGGGAAGCTCTCTTGCGCCGCGCTGCTGGGTTGCGTGCCCTTCACCCCTAGGCAGGGGGCGCCTTGGCCCCAGAGAGACTACAGGCCCAGGGGCGGGAGCTGCAGGGCGCGCTCCTCCCCCGCCGGTGTCAGGTTTACGGAACAGAGCTTCCAGGCTGGACGCGCGATAACCTGTAACCTGACGGCCGCAAGGATTCCATTCGCCTGACCGGCTCGGCTTGACCCTGCCCGCCCGCGCCATGTTCGCGCGTGGGTCCCGGAGGCGCCGCTCTGGGCGCGCGGTGAGCGAGACTCAGGGTAGTGGCGGGGGTCTGGGGTAAACTGAGGCCTAGAAGAGGGGGCAGGGGATAGCGCGGAGGCGCCCCATCGAGGCTCTGGTAATCCCCATCCCCAGAATTCCTAGACCAGATTGGCTGGGGCTGCTGAAGTATGTAGATGAAGGAACGTAAAGATCTGTTGATCCACGATCCCTGATCACCTCTACGCACACCTTTATCAGCAACCCAAGGACCTAGTGTGCGTCCCTCTCGTGTTAATTATGGAAGGAGATTCTGAAGGCCAAAAGATTGGGTCTTGGGGTCCTGGATGAAACAGTGGTCTTTTGAGCTTCTGAGGGAAAGGACCCCCCCGCCCCCCGCCTTGACTTTGGCAGAAGGTGAACTGAAAAGTGAGGTCCTACATTCCTGAAGTGCCCAATACTAAGGGTCAGGGGATTGGGATTTGGCAAAAGAGGGCTTCCAGGCTTCTACTTCAGCGAGGGAGCCTTTGACTTCCTAGATAGGTGGATCTCTCTCTTCCTTTGGAAGTGGTCTGTGGGTGGGGTCTGGGCTTGGTGGTCCAGAGGAGTGAATAGCCCTAGAATATGAGGGTAAGGGCCAAGGCTTCTTGGGGTGAGGTTTCTGAATGGATCAGGGGCCTCCTGAGGTCCTGGAGGAGGGTCTCCAGTTCCTTGGATATGAAAGGGTGAAGTCAGGGTTTGGGCAGGGGCCGGGGAGTTTTATGTGTGGATTCCAAGTAAGGATGGGGTCTCAGACCCCTACCCTGTGGAACTGGAGTGCTGCTGGCCTCGTGGGTGGAGAAGGGGCTGAGATGAGGTCTGAGGAAGACACTCAGATTAGGGACTCTGTACTCTGAATGAGGGGAGTACTGAGTTCTGGGGGAGGCGTTTGAGCCCTAGAAGAATCACAGGCGTGGCGAAGGGGATGTTCAGGCTGGATGGGGGGGAGTCTGAGACTGGCCTGGGGAGGGGAATCCCCTGAAAAGAGAGTATATAGGGAAATGGCCTCAGCTGTCCCGCCTCTACCTCTGTTGTGTCCCCCTCCCCCGCGCTGCGGGCGCTGTCCCAGCCTGCCCAGCGCTACCCTGGTGGGACAGGCCCCAGCATGCAGTTGCGGGCCTTGGAGTAGAGAGGCGGGCGTTGATTTCTTCCACCCCGCCCCCTCTCCTCTCCGGGTCCCGCGTCTGACCCCGCCCACTACAGCCTCCAGAGGCAGAGGACCCGGACCGCGGCCAGCCCTGCAACTCCTGCAGGGAGCAGTGCCCTGGCTTCCTGCTGCATGGCTGGAGGTAGGTGACCATCCCAGGGCCTCGCCTTGTTCAGGGCCTCGCCTTCAGAGGAACTGCCCCAGAGGCTTAAGCTACGCCCCTAGACTGGAAGGGGGGCGGTGGGAGAGGGGGGCCATGGTGGTCCACAGTGTAAGCTCAACTGGGGAAAGAGCTTCCTGCTCCAATTCAGAACCCCACCCTCTGACTCATTCCCTATTGTCCCGTTCCCAAGAGATCTCCACCCAGGACACAGCCCCAGACCTGCCCTCCCCTAGCCTGATCCCCATCCCTGGGGGAGATCCTAGGTCCTCGGCTCTGAGCACCGCCCACTGACCTCCATCCCCCTTCCTGGACTAGGAACTCCTCTCCCTGACCTAGTGCCCTATCCTCCTACTGAAGTCCTGTACCCAAAACATCCCATAACATACCACAGACAGAGCATTATTCACAAGTTCAGAGCCTCGGCATAGGCTAGAGTCCACCTCCAGGGAAATTTCCCCCACAATGTCCAGAACCAGCCCTGAGGGTAAGCCCCTAGCTGTATAACTCCCAGTCTCAGACTCAGAGCCCCGCCCCTACTCCGGCCCAAGTCCCTGAGTTGAAAGTCTTGAGAAGGCCTGGAGACTCCTGCTACAGCCCCACTCCTTCACCTCTTGTCCCCAGGCTCAGCCCCACCTCCTCTCAGCCACGCCCCCAGGCCCAGGGTCCTTTGGTAGTGATAATCTACATGTTTCTACCCCTGAGTTGGACTTACTTGGGCTGTTGAGGGGTCCGAGTGGACTACCCTTTAGTAACTGACCCCCATCCCGGCCCTCTCAGAAAGATCTGCCAACACTGCAAATGCCCACGGGAGGAACACGCGGTGCACACGGTGCCTGTGGACCTGGAACGCATCATGTGTCGGCTAATCTCAGACTTCCAGCGCCACTCCATCTCCGATGATGACTCGGGCTGTGCCTCAGAGGAGTATGCCTGGGTGCCCCCTGGCCTCAAGCCGGAGCAGGTGACCAGAAGGCACCACCCACTCTTGCTCTCCAGTGGGTGCACACACGGCACACACACACACACACACTCAGATGGAAACCTATTTCTGGGGCAACAATAGGGTGTATGGTCAGGCTGTGCCTGTCTTCCTGAGCTGTCTGTGATCTAGGAGTGGTCAGCCCCCCAAACTTGCAAGAAACCCTGAGTGATCACTGGGCCATTTCCCCAGGGCCTGTTCACCCCTTCCCTGCCCTACCCCTTACCTCAGGGGTTCTCCCAGCACTCCATTCACCACATCTCCATTGATTAATTCATTCAACGGACAGCTATTGAGCACCTACTGCATGTCAGACACTGTTCCAGACACAGACACAACAGTGAACGAAACAAAACAACTAGATTCCGGTAGGGAGCGACATTTAATAAGCAAACACCTAAATAAAAAATACGTCAGATGGTGTAAGGTCCATGAAATAAAAAAAGCAGAGGGGGGGAGTGGAAAGAAATTTTAGAATTGTAAATAGGGTGCCCAAGTAAGCCTGTGTGAGAATATGATGTTTGAGCTTCCTGAAGGAGGTGAAGAGTGAACTATGCAGAAATCCGAGGTTAGAGCAATCCAGCCAAAGGGAATAGCTAATGCAAAGGCCCTGAGGCAGGAGTATGCCTGTGCATTAGAGCAGAGTGAGCAACAAGAAGAGTGGAGGTGAGGGCAGAGAGGTGGTGGGGAGGGGCCATGGAGGGGACTTGAACATCTACTCTGAATGAGGAAAAAGCCACAAGAGTTGTGAGCAGAGATGGGATGTGATTTGTCCTAGGGTTTAACAGGATTCCTGAGTGTAGAACAGACTGTAGGAGTGAGGGTAGAAGCAGGGTACCAGTGAAGGGGAGGCTACTGCAATAGTCTAGGTGACCCATGACAAGTGCCGGCAGTAGAAGTAGTAAGCAGTGGTCAGATTCTGGTTATATTTTGAAAGCGGAGCTGAAAGGATTTGTTTGTGGGTATGTGAGAGAGAGGAATCAAAGATGACCCTAAGGGTGGTTGGATTAACTGCTGTGGGTCAGGCCAAGGCAGGAGCACGTCTAAGCATAAGTTTGGTTTTGGCATCCAGATGCCCATTAGATATCTGAGCAGCCACGTTGCCCAGGAACTCAAATGAGAGGTCATAAGGCTGGAAGTGTGCGTTTGTGAGGCATTCGCCCCAAGATGGCATCTATAGCCATAAGGTTGGATGTGATTCTCAAGCAAGTGAAGGGAGACAGAGGCAAGAGGACCAAGGACTGAGCCCGAGGACCCACCCATATTTTGGGGTCAGCTAGTTGGGGAGGAACCAAAAGAAGGACAGAGGAGTAGCCAATAGCTTTCCTTTGGGTAAGAGGAAACCCAGGACGGTGTGTGTCCTGGAAGCCAAGGGAACAAAGCATTTCCAGGAAGAGGGAGTCATCAGCTGTGTCCATTGCTATTGATGGGTCAAGTTGGATGAGGACTGAGACCTGAACAATAACTTTAACAATGTGTATATCATTGATGACCATGACAGGAACAAATTTAGAGGAAGGGCAGGGACTGAAGGGGCAGGGAAAGCTAACTGGAGTGTAGTCTGGAGAGAACTGGAGGAGAAGAAATGGAGACAGTGAGTGCAAACAGCTCTTTTGAGAAATTTTTTCTGTAAACGGAAGGAGAAAAGTGAAGCAGCAGCTGGAGGAAAAAGTGGAGTCAAGACGTGAGGGAACTCTCAGCATGTTTTTGGGAGGTGACGGAAATGATCCAGCCTGGAGGAAGGAGAGATGGAGGAAGTCAGAAGTTCTCTTCTGATGACTTTAATTTTCTCAGAGAAGTAAAGACCCACCATCCCACTGCATTCCAACTCACCCCTGATCTGAATTTCTTCTCCCATCCCCCATGTCCTCTCAGGTATACCAATTTTTCAGCTGCCTCCCAGAGGACAAGGTCCCCTATGTCAACAGTCCCGGGGAGAAATACAGGATCAAGCAGCTGCTGCACCAGCTGCCTCCACACGACAGTGAGGTGAGGAGAGAGAAGACAGGAAGGGCATGCCAGGTAGGGGCACAGCCTGGGCAAATGCTGGGCTGCTGGAAAGAAATAGGCAGGGTCAGAGGAGAAAAGGTGAGCTGATCTGAGGTGAAAGGTCTGGACGGGCAGGGGCAATCAGGGGACATTTCTTAGCAAAACCACAGCTGGGCCTTGGGAGAGGAAGGAGGTCAGGGGTGGGTATTTCAGGCAGGAAGCACCATCTATACAAAGACCTAGAAGTAAACTTTTTGAGCGTGGATGAAATTTGGGAGAGGGTTGGGGGGTGGGGACAGACATTAGGGGAGGGCCCTGGACGACCCCTGCTACTCTAGGCACAGTACTGTACTGCACTGGAAGAGGAGGAGAAGAAAGAGCTCAGAGCATTTAGCCAGAAGAGGAAACGGGAGAATCTGGGGCGTGGCACTGTGCGCATCTTCCCAGTGACCATCACTGGGGCCATCTGTGAGGAGGTGAGCCATGGAGGGCTTCTGGGAGTGAGTGATGCCTTTGCTACAAGCCCTGGGGTTCAGGGCCCATCTCCCAGGCCCTGGAAAGATGAGGCCTGCCACTTAAGCCCTAGTGGTCTATCTCTAGTGTCCCCTCTGGTAGATGGGGTCTTTTCTTCACATTCCACTGTTAGGCAGAAACCATCTCTAAGGCCTCCCTGGCCAGTGATGACTGTATACAGGACCCCCTGGTGGATTTCGCCTGTCCCTCAGATCCCACTGTTAGGTGCAGTCTGTCTCTAAGGAGGCCCTAATGGACCTTCTTCATTAATTTCCTGCCCTCCACCCAGTGAATGCGGGGCATCAGCTGTCTCTCTTGTCCTCTTGTGGTCAAGATTTGTCCTTAAGAACCTACTTACAGTGGCAGGGCCTGTCTCTAGAGCCTGGTGGTGGGTGGAATTTGTCTCCAAGGCCCCCCGGTGGGTGGAGCCTGATCTTAGATACTACTGTTAGGTGAGATCTGCTGCTAAGTTCCCCCCAATGGGCCTGGCCTGTCTCTATGGTTTCCCCAACCCCCCAAGGGTGAGACTTGCCTTTGAGGCTACCCACAATGAATAGGACCTGTCTTTGGTTTCCCACAGGAGCAGGGCCAGTTTCTAAGGCACTCCCCATCCCCCATGTAGGCAAGGCCTGTCTCAAAGTTACCCCATAGATGAGGCCAATCATGAAGGTCCACCATGGGGAAGGCCCAAAGTATGACACATGCCTTGGCTGATCCCCATCCAACTATCTTGGTGAGGGTAACAGTGTCTGTCATCTGGCAGTGCGGGAAGCAGATTGGAGGTGGGGACATTGCAGTGTTTGCCAGCCGTGCAGGCTTAGGTGCCTGCTGGCACCCCCAGTGTTTTGTGTGCTCCACGTGCCGGGAGCTGCTAGTGGACCTCATCTACTTCTACCATGCTGGCAAAGTCTACTGTGGTCGCCACCATGCCGAACGCCTGCGCCCACGCTGCCAAGCCTGTGACGAGGTTTGTGCCTCTCTGCCCAGGGCTGGGAGTGCAGGGTGGGAAGTGCCAAGGGCAGGCCCTGCTGACAGCCACAGATGGCCTGCGCCCCACAGATCATCTTCTCCCCTGAGTGCACGGAGGCCGAGGGCCGGCACTGGCACATGGGTCACTTCTGCTGCTTTGAGTGTGAAGCATCTCTAGGAGGGCAGCGCTATGTCATGCGTCAGAGCCGCCCCCACTGCTGCGCCTGCTATGAGGCCCGCCACGCAGAATACTGTGACAGCTGTGGGGAGCACATTGGTAAGTAAACATGGCACTGGACAGCTGAGCCACAGCACCCCCCCTCATTCCTCCTATCCACCATTATCTCCCATACTTTCGGTCTAGCTCTAGCACCACAGACCTAGACCCTTCACTGCAATTCCTATCACCAATATCCCCTGTCCTGCCATACTTTCTAACCTCACCCACACGGCACTAAGATCTAAGATCCACTGCTTTCCCACCAAGATCATGCCCCACCTTCTAAGTCCTGCCTCAAAGACCAAAGCTGCTTCTTCAGGCCCACCTTCCAGTCTCCTACCTGAAGCCACTTCTTAACGTTTAAGCCTGACCCACATCTTTAAGTCCAATGCACATCCCCTACTCTGGGAGGGAGCACCCTGGGAAAGAAAGGGAGGAGGAGAAGGAGATATTTATCAGCCAATTTCCAGGAGAGAAGTCTGAGGAACCCTGCAGTGAGGATTAAACCTCGGGTTTCCTGCTTTCTCAAGAGAAGTGCCCCATTTTGGAGAGGTGGGGGAGAGGGCGTTTCTGAGTACCCTGCCTCAGATTCATTGCCTCTTCTGGAGAAGAGCCCCCTTCAAGAGGAGTGGGGAAATGCCTGGAGGCTCCGCCTTAGTCTTACCCCTCCCATCATCCCCACAGGCCTTGACCAGGGCCAAATGGCTTATGAGGGCCAGCACTGGCACGCCTCAGACCGCTGCTTCTGCTGCAGTCGTTGCGGGCGAGCCCTGCTGGGCCGCCCCTTCCTGCCACGCCGTGGCCTAATCTTCTGTTCGAGAGCCTGTAGCCTGGGGTCTGAGACCACCACTCAGGGTCCAGGCCGCCGCAGCTGGAGCACAAGCACAGTCTCTGCACCGTTTGCAGCTTCGACAGCCTCTTTCTCTACTGTGGAGGGGGCGTCTGAGACCGCCAGCAAAGGCACCAGCACGGAGCCATCGCCTGGTGAGTTAACCCTCGAATCAGGCACAGCCACTCCCATGTCCTTTATCCTCCCCCTCACCGCGCTGCAACCCTGGCCCCTCCCCGTGAGCCCTTAACCTGTGGCATCCCTGGGCCCACCCCAAAACCACTCCAGGCCTAGTCTCTACCCAAACTTCATCCTCTCATGTACCCTGGTTCTGCTCTCCTGTACAGAGCTCTCCCCTACCTCAACTTGTACCTGTTTGAGCCCAAGTTCCTCCTCCTTTCTTCCAAATACTTGACCCTCCACCCTATTGCAAACCTAATCTGTTCTAGCCTATGCCATGCCCCCATGCATCAATCCAGTCCTGCTCCTCCACTCAGAGCCTGTCCCAGGCTTCCTATTTCCCGGACTCCCCACTTTGTTGCCCCTCTCTGACCCCTGCCCCACTTTCCCAGTCACAATGGGGGAAAGGAAAAGGCCCTTCCACAGGCCTCCCCTGAGAGAGGGGCAGATACAGGGACTCCCCACATCTCTCTTTCCAGCCGCAGGCCCTGAGGAACCCACCCGCTTTCTGAGAGGGGCCCCTCACCGCCATTCCATGCCTGAGCTGGGGCTCCGCTGCGCCTCCGAGCCCCCCACAGGCACTCCAAGCCAGCCGGCCCCAGAAGATGGTGCCTTCAGTCGCCAGAGCGCCCCACGTGTCAGCTTCCGGGACCCTCTGGTGTCTGAGGGAGACCCGCGGCGGACCCTGAGTGTGCCCCCAGCCCAGAACCGCAGCAGGCCTCGCAGTCCTCCTCCCAGGGCCCCCCGCCGCCACCACCATCACCGCTGTCGCCACTCCGGCAGACACTGCCACCATCAGTGTGACTCAGGATCCGGGTGGGACTCGGAATCTTGCTCCAGCTCACCCCGCAGCTCTAGTTCCGAGTCCTCAGAGGACGATGGCTTCTTCCTAGGAGAACGCATCCCACTGCCCCCGCACCTGTGCAGGTCGGTGCCTGCTCAAGATACTGCAATGGAGACCTCGAATTCCCCATTTCCACCACCCCCAGGGAACTCACGCCAGTCCAGAGACAAGAATTGCATAGTGGCCTGAGGCAAGGCAGTCCTGGGGGCTCCATTCTCAAATTGGTGTAGCTGTGACCCACCCCGCAACCTGTCATAAATCCCCTTCTATCCTTTGTCTGTTTGTACTGTTGAAGTAATTTAATATTTGGTGTAAAACAGGCCTGTTGGCCTCCTTACTTCAGCTTCCCCCCTTCTCAATTTTCCTGCTGCTGATGCTTGAGATTTTCCACATTTGATCAAAGGATTAATTTATTCATTATCATCTAACAATCCGTTTATTATTTATTTATATGTATCCCTCCACAGAACCACCCTCCACATGGAGGTTATTTGGAGTGGGTCACAACCTGGGGTCTAGAGGCTGAAATCTGAGACACCTTTCTCATTTTGTGGCTTAGGTGGGGCATAGTCCAGGCAGAATTGGTGTCTCCTTTTGGATACTGCAGAAGGGGACAGAGGCATACCCGTAAAGGTAGCCGCACCCAGGAGGGTGATTGGCAGGCTGGAAGACAAGTTCTCCCAATAAAGGCACTTTTACCTCAATAGGGGGCTGGGTGTTGGCTGCAAGTGTTGTAGGGGTGGGGAGGAGTCATTTCAATGGAGGTGTTATTTGCAGGTTGCAGAGAGAAATGGAGTTCACCTACACCGGGCCATCTGCAGGGTCTGTTAAGTAAGGAAAAGAGAGAAAGCATTGGTTGGATCCATATGCCCATTTTATAGACAAGAATACTGAAGCTTATGATACTTATTGGCACTAAAGCTACAAGCACCAATAAAGGACAGAGATGGCATTCAATCCCTTAGGAGACCCCTTCTCTCCTCAGCACCCTCAGCAACACCCTCCTACACACACACTTACCAGTAGGGGCTGCTGTATGTCTTTGCTGCTTCAAAGGGAAGGTGTCATATGCATCAAAGCCAAAAAGGCACGTAGCAATTAGGCCCAGTACCTGGGGGTTGGATTAGGCTGGTCAGCCTACTCAGCCTCATACCTCCTTGTACCCACCACTTCCAGTAACTGCCCCATGTAGGGATGGTGACTAAAACCCCAAGTTGGGAAGCCAAAGAGCCCCAGGGAAAGGCCAGGAATTTAGACTCTACTCACGCCCTCCCTCTTCCTAGTAGGGTGGCCACATGTGGGCCCCAAATATAGGCGGGACCGTTCACAGTGTACATTTGTGACAAAGTTTTAGCAGATGGCATTCCAGTGTGTTGACAAAGGTCCTGTATTGGGACGAGGATGGCCTTTTACAGTAAATGATGATCTTGGGAGGAAACCAGGACCTGGGCCAGACTTTACTACAGGCCCTGAGGATAAATGTGGCCTGCTGTGGGTCCTACACTTTCTGCCAGAAGCAGTCAGAAATGGCCCCTGGATCCTCAAATCCTGCTCTCTGTGCTTTGGAGCTGCCTCCAGGGCCTTTACCCCTGCGATGATTTTGGAGTGGTGTCCTCTCTCAATAAGGACAACAATGGAGGTGATCAGGTAGAGGATGGCTGCTATAAGGCTTCGGAAGAAATCCTGTGAGGGGTAGGGAGAAGAGGGAAGTCAGCGTCCAGAGTTACCAGGATAATCCCAACTGCCTGCACCCTCCCTAGCCTTGTCATTTCTGGCCCCTTTCTCACACTCCAAGGCCAGTTGATGATCTTTATCTTGGTGTTCAGGTCACACATGTAGATGACAAAGAAGATAGCAGCAAGGATCATCTCAAACACCGACAAAGAGGAGTATGCTGATGTGGAGGCACTAAAGCAGATCAGAATCACCAGGCACAATATCTGGAAAGGTGACATGAGGAAGCGGGGCCTCCGTCAACTCCCCGGGCTGAGGGAATGGGTTGAAAACAGGGGTCTCAAACTCATATACCTATCAGGACTGGGAAGATGACAAATAATCATAGCTAAACATTTACTGCGTGCACGCTTTGTTCCAAATATAGTTCTAAGAGCTGTACGAATATTAGTTCACTTAATTAACCCAACAACCTAATAAGCTGGGTACTGTTATTAGTATCTTTATTTTGTAGATGAGAAAAGTGAGACAGAGACATTAAGTGACTTGCTCAGGATCACCCAGCTAGTATGGGGTAGAGTTGGGTGCTTTAGTTTCCTCCGTTTTTCCCCTCTAAGATAGAGGCCGCCTGGGAAAGTGGCCCCACCAGGTGTTTCACGAGCACTGCTGGAGCCAGCATGAGGCCTTGACTAGGCGGGACGTGCGGTTCCCCTGGCAACCACTTTGAGAAGCGGTGAAAGTGACATGGGAGGGGCAGGACTGCGGTTAAAGGCGCCGCACCCCTTTTACAAGTGACTCAAAGGCGGCTCCCACTTTCAAGGGGGTGGGAAACCGAGGCTCTGGAGCAGCCGAATAGCTAAGGACCTCCTGCCTCACCACAGAAGGATGAGGAAGAACTGGAGAAAGGTGGGGCGCCCTACCCCACGGGACTAGAGCGCGGGGCTCCGCCCCAACAGGCCCCGCCCCTGGGCGCGTCGCCAGCACTCCCGACAGTGCCCAGGCCGCGCCACGCCCTGCTACTGGAGGTCCTCCACCTCCCAGCCCCCTGGGACCCCTTCGATGACTCCACTGATGAATCCACGCGGTCTTCCTCCACGGGCCCCCCATATGTGCCATGGACCCCTGGCCTCACCCCGTGGCCCAGCAACTCCTGATTGACCACGTTCTCCAAACCCCACTGACTCGCTCTGCGCCCCTGGTTTCAGACCTCTGACACTAACCCACCCACCCCGGACCCACTGACCAGCACCGCCGGCCACCCGCCTGCCTCACCGAGGGCCTCCTGGCTCCGCGTGATCCAGCCACCCCACTCCGCTTTTGCCCACCCGCCTGTCCCGGGACGCTCACAATCTCAGCAAACAGAAGAATTCCCTTGCGGATGCGCAATAAGTTGGTGCAGGCGGCCCAGCAGCCAGGGGCAGAGAGGCGCTCGGAATCCGCCATGGCGTGGGCCGGAGTCCTTCGGGGCGCAGATCTGCTCGCTGATCGAGGGTTCGAGGACACTGCACACCCAGCCGCCTTGCCCGCCGTCTGGCCGGGAAGGGGGCCCCTGGGGCGAAGGAGGGAGTGAATCATCGCGCCGAGCAGAAGCGGGCGGGGCAGGAGGGGGCCGGGCCAGGTGGCTGCCGCCCCGGAAGCCCCCCCGCCCCGCCCGCGGTAGATACTCCCCACCCAGTGCACAGCCACCGGGGTGCCCCATCTCCTGGGGCGCCAGCCTTTGAGGCTTGACAGGTCGGGGTACTTAGAGCGGTAATAGCGAGACTCTTTGCCCTTTTAGAATATAAATGTGCCTGGAGCTGCCTCAACTCTGAACCGTGGGAGCTGTGTTCTGGAGGGAGTGGCTCAGTTTCCTTAGTTGTAAAAATGGTCGAGGCCCTGGTGAAACCCAGAGTTCGGAATATTTCGAATTTTAGAAAGTTTTCTCTGTGCATGTATGGTATATTACTTAACACTCTCCGTGGGGCCTGAGGCGGGCCCATTAAAAACACACACACACACACACACACACACACACACACACACACACACACACACGTTATTATTTCCTCAAAGGTGTGGACGTTTACAATAAGTGGGATAAACCAGGACTGAAAATTGTGCCTTAAGTCAGGTCAGGTTTTGTAACCAAATGGTGCCAGACTGTGGGAATACTGGCAGTTTCCAAAGCTTTGAGGACTTTGGAATTGTGGACCATGGAATAAACTTCTTAGCAGTGATGGGAATGAGACTGTGTGTAGCAGTGCACAGGCTGAGAGAAAACAGGGCCTGGTGAGCATGAAGCTGCTCAGTAAATGAGGGCTGACATTATCAATAGTGTCAGAGCCCAGGGTTGTCTAATTCTCTGTTCTGCAGTCCTAGGGAAGTCCTGGCCCTAAGTGCTGAGCCTCCACTTTCTGGTTCTAAGGAGAGGGGCTGTCAGCCCAGTCCTAGATGAAGAATGGAGAAGGAACACAGGTTTTATTGCCGGGAGCTTGGGAAGATGAAGGGAAGCCTCCTGGGGTGCCAGGAAGGTGACAAGGCTGATGACATTGGAGAGTGTGTTACCCTGAGCAAGTAATTTCTCCTGACTCAGCCTAGATTTCTGCATGTGAGACAGGCACCTGGTCATGGAAATCTTGAATCTCCCCTGAGGTGTGCTGGCGGACACACTCTCTAGACTAGACATTGGTTTTATTCTCATCTCATTTGAGGAGAGGAGAGTTGTGGCTAGGCCAGGATAGTTCAACCCAAGAGCCCTCCTGGTCTCCACTCCCCAGCCTGGAGCTCCTTAAAATCAAGGAAGGGGCTTCCCTCTTTCAGCCCAGTGAAAGAGTGATTGGATAGTAGAAGGAATGAAACATACTTTTCCCAGTGCTAAGTGTGTGCTTTCCAAATCTGTAAGGACATGCCTGAGTTTCTAGAACACAACAAACTCTGCTCTGCCTCAGGGCTTTTGCACTTGTTCCCACTGCTGTCAATGTCCTTCCCCCAGCACTTTATATATCTGGTTACTGGTCATTCAGGTCTCAATTCAAACATTATGTCTTCAAAGAGTCCAGCAGCCCACCATCATTACCTCCAACATAACCTCTTTTTGCTGTCTTCATAACTGTCACTTCTCTCTGAAATTAATTTGTCTCTTCTGACATCTATCTACCCCCCAATACATCAGCTAGATAGGCACTGGGGAGATGCTAGGAGCATCTCCCCAGTGCCTATCACAGTGCAAGGTAAACAGTTGGGGCTCAATTAATACTTGTCAAATGCTGGTGAGTTAAGGCCTGGGAATCAGGCCTTGATTAAATCTTGCTTCAAACCACCCCCCCTCAAGCTTTATATACTCTTTGGGCTTCACTCCCCTCTTCTGTGAAATAGACGTATCAGGATTGTTGAGTAGATGTGTAACCAGATGAAAACAGATAGTGCAGATGAAGTTAGTAGCAGGGATAAGGCTAAATGGTGGCTGGGGTTACTAATATTAGTCTCCTGGGTGTGACTATGATTATAGGACTGGGGGTCTGGAGCCCTTTCCTGACCTCCCTAAAGCCACACCTCTACCAGGCTTTGAGTAAGGGGCAGCATATTCCCCCACAATATCCATAGCGCTAACCATTCAAAGGTTCACCTCTTCACTTCTTTATACCCCAACTCCCAGCCTGGCTTTGCAGTCCTTCTCTCCTTCCCAATGCCGCCCTGGACACTTACACTCCAATCCTTCAATTTCTCCCCCCACTCTGGAGCCCTCCCCATAGGGGTGAGAATTGCCCACTCCCACCTGACCACAGCTTCCGTCTTGGGTGTATGGGGCCATGTGTTCAGGATGTGGTGACAGCGGAGGTGACTGGACATTTCTGGCCTTGGCCAGTACCTGGCTTCGGGGCCCCGCTTGGAGTCTCACTGGCTATATAAGCCTCAACCTAAGACCTCTGTCTCCAGGATGGAGGAAACTCTGGCCTCTTCCAGGACCGGGAACGCCCAGTGTGTGGCGTGTACACACAAGCCCGGCCACAGTTCGTCACCATCTATGGAAGACGGGGGTGCGGCCCAAAGGTTCTAACAGCCTTTTTTAGCCCAGGCCTCTGACTCATACCTTCCCGGCTCCGCCCCAAAGGGGGCTCCAGGGCCCCAGCCTGTGCCCTTAGGGTGTCAGTCTACAGGGCAGCGAAAGCTGACCGACCAGGCCAGAAGTGAGACTGCAGCTTCCCGATGAAGGAAGCAGCCTGGTTTCTAGCCTTGCTATCCGGCCTGGCAGCTGAGGGTCTGGATGATTCAGGGTCAGGTTTGTGGGTATACTAATGCACTCTCACCACAGCAGGCCTACCTCTGCATTCCCCATGCCACTGAGCAATAATTTTCTGTGAGCGCTGCACACCTCCAAAAAAAGTGGAATGAATGAATAGGTTGAGAATCAGGAATTGGCAAAGAGAAATGGAGTGGGGAGAAAGCACAGCGGGCTGAAGCTCAGTAGAAGCAAAGACCCTTTTAGAGGCATGAAAGAAAGAGCACTTGTCAGTAGTTGCAAGAAGAGGCCCTCCTCCAAACCAGATCGACCCACCCCCTCTTTTACCGGGTAGACTCGGGAGCCCCACCCGGCCTAGAGCACTTGGCAAGTCAAGCCGGGATCTCACCACTTTATTACCTCCCCCCTCCCGAAACAAGAAGCTCAGGTTGGGCGGGTCACGAAAGGCCATACCACTGACGCTGCGAGGGGAGCGTGGGCTGGTCGACTGCACAGCAGGAGGGGGAACAAGGCCAAGTGTTCTGCACTCGATGCTAGTGCGCGGCTGGCACAGCACGCCAGATCCAGGTGGGGCAGTATTGAGTACCCAGCCATCAGACAATGCTCAGTGCCTTCGCCTTCTGGCTGCCAACTCCAGGGCAAGCTGCACCGCCGCTGGGACCCCGGGGGCCCATTGAGAGCCGCTCCTTGCTCAGTACCAGCCAGGGTCCCGGGGAACCTAGGGTTCGGTGGGTGGGGTCCTGTGTGTGGAGCTCAAGAGGAGGAACTGCGGAGCCATCTGCTGCTGCCTCTGGACTAGGCTCTGGGCTGCCCTGGGTTTTGAGTCTCGTACAGGATTGAGGATGCTGAAATGGGGAAGCGCTCACGCTATGAGACCTCATTACCTCTTGCCCCCAGGATCTGGGCTGCGATCTGGGGATGGTAGGACTGTAGGTTAGATTGAGCAGTAGGGAGGGGAACAGAGACCTGGGCCCCCTAGCCAAGGGTGGCCAGGAGACTCCAAGGGCCGAGGGTGACAAAGCCACGGTCCCTTAGAGAAACATCCCGCCAAGGCCTGGACACGCCTTTAGGAAAGGACACAACCCTTCCTCACCTCCAACACCTCCTTTTCCGAGACCCCGCCCCTCCTAGATCCAGAACACGCCCTTCAGAAATCATTTCCCAAATCCCCAAAGGAAATCAAACTCTAACCATAACAACCCCAACTCTCCCCTTACTCAACCTACCTCCCTGTAATGTTAACCCTTTCCCTTATGTAACCTTGTGTTTATTTACTAGACCTCTTACTCTCTGCATCCCCATACCATCCCCTTCCGGCTGAGACCCACTCTACCTTCCCCTCAGAGGACCATGTCCCTTTCTTCTGACAACTGCTTTTACCCCAGACCCTTTCCTTCCTCTCCCCTCCCAGTACTTCGAAATCCTCCTCTCTGAAATCCACCATTATTTCTATCCCGGGACCCTGCCCTCCCCACTGCCGCTTTTGAGAATATCTGTCCCCCTCACAGAGACCAACCCACTGAGACCACCAAACTCTTCCCAACCAACACTCCAGACTCTCCACTCTGTGATCCTCTCCTACCCCTCAGAGATCCCAGACCCCTCTCCCCTGGGAAACCCACCATCTCCTTTCTGGGGCCCTCCAGCCTCGCCCTCTCAGACTTGCTAGGGTGGGTCTCAAAGAGGCGTGCATAGCACAAGGTGGAGCCGGGGGCCCCCTGTGCGAATCCGCTCCACGACCTGAGCATGGGTGAGGCCCAGAGTTGACTCTCCGTTGATATGGAGCACGAGGTCACCAAGTTGCAAGAATGCAAAGTGTTGTAGGAAGGGCAAATGGCCAGCACTCCAACAAAGGATGGGGATGAGGCTAGCACCATAGAATAGAGGGTGCCTTATGGCTCTCTTGCAAGCGACCACAGCACTGTGCCGCCCTGTCCTTCGGCAGCCCACATACTGCCAGCGGAGCATTCCTGGCTGCTTCTCGGCCTCCACTTAATGTGAAGCCAAAGCCTGCGGAACCGTGGACCAGCATCACAGAAAACCGACCAGAGGACTGGAGCAGCTTCGAAGCACAACGTGCCTTAACCTGAGTCACCTGGGGTGGTGTGGTACATGTACCCAAGGTCTCTGGCCGACGATGCTGTAGTAAGGACACGAATATACATACACTGCCAATCTCGAGGCAGGTGGCCTCGATTAGGAGGATGAGACGGTACCTGAAGCCGGTATTCCACGAAAGTGAGATTAAGCAGCTGACTGTACGTGAACTCAATGTCCGCAGAATCCACCTCACTAACAGCTGATGGATGAAATAGGGGATCAGGATTGAACTCCATATAAACTACCTAGGTCCTGCCCTTTGAGTAGCCATTTTAGATTCATATCAATGCCTAGATTGCACAGACAGGTCATCTGCCCATTTAACTGTTCTCCTCATACGCAAATGGATCCTTTAACTTGTCTGACAGCCCAAGGAAGGTGGTAGGGCTGCAAAATGGAATGGTTCCCACCTCAGCACAGCTCCTACCTCCACTCACAGCTCAGCATACCGTTTATGAGCTCTTCGTTTTACTAAGTAGTTGAAATGGTTTTTATTACATACTAACTGCTAGTAAATACTAGGTTTGTTTCTAGCCTCCCTTCTGGCCAACCCGTCTTGTGCCCTGTCCCTGTCCCAGGGTTGCACTGCAAGTGCAGGATGGGACAATGATCTCCCCACCTTCACAAAGGCAGGCCTTTCACACTGTACAGAACTGGTAACCGCCTGGGGGATGGAGTGGGTCCATGGGTCAGTCTTCATCTGAGTCACTGGGGCCCATGTACTCGCAGACAGCATCATAGTGAAGCTCCATCAGTCGATTCTCTCTCCGCAGCTGCACCACAACCTGGCTCCGCTCTCTGTCCCGGCCCAGCATACAGCCCACCTAGAGTAGAGGGATGTGGAGTCAGCTAGGCCAACCCAGATACCGGGACACGCTCCCACTCCCATTTCCAGGTCTGGGACTCACCCTTCCAGCATGTGGCCCCAGCACCACCATCACCCGGCTGCCCTCCACCTTGGGGACGAGGGTCTCCAGCATGTCTTCCCTGACTCCTAGAGACAAGGAGAGAGGAGTGAGGCCTGCGGCAAGGGCCAGCCCCGTCAAGGTCCTGTCAGAAGGACCTTTCCTGTATTCCCCGGAGCCACTCTGTACCCTGTTGACAGACGGGAGTCCCACCACATCCATTTCAGATGAGAAAACCTAAGGAGCAGTTCCTAACAATAGTTGTACTAAAGGGAGCATTTATGTACGATGATGATGGGTGGTGGTAATAACAAGACACTGTTTATCATGGCCATGTTGTAAGCCCTGCTCTGCAACAGGGAGCTCAATGAACGCCCCTACAAGACACCAGTCGCAAGAGGGAGAAATAGGTCATTTCCATGCTAAGTTTGCAGATGGGGAAAGTAGGGCTCCGATAAGTATCTTAATGTTCTGTTGGAGGATGCTGGGCCTTGCAAAAAATCCTGAACTCTGCCCAACCTCCCAGCCTTTGCCTGGGCAGTCTCTTGGCCTAAGACGGTCTTGATCAGCCTCCCGGATGATAATGACCCAGTGGCCATCCCTCAGACTCACCTTCCAGGACCCAGCCTTCATCTGTCCGACACACACAGGTATCTGGGCTAAGGACATCTTCAACTGTCATCTGGGGAGAGATCAGGGGATGTGAGAATGCTAAAAAGTTAAGGGGGCCCGGTCCCTGAGGGAGGAAGGGGACCCAGGCTGTGAGGTTCCCACCTTGGTGTTATAATACTGGCCACCCTTGTGCAGCTTGTCCACAAATCTCACACGCAGGTCCCTGTGCAACCAGTGCTGACTCCTGGGGGCTGCCTTCTCACTCTTGGCTGCAGGCTCATCCTGTCTGTGGAGATGGGACAGACACTAGGCTTAGTCAGATGCGCATTCTGGTCACCCCGCCTTTGCCCACCCATCATGCTACTCCTAGTTCCTTCTATGCACCTGACTCACCCTGGAAGCCTCCTCTGACTGCTGGAGCCTCCCCACACCCCTGCCCTCTACTGCCATCCCAGATGCCCAGGGTCCCACCGGTCTGGAAGGTGTTTCCGCTTCCTCTCTGAGTCCTCCCGCCGGATGGGGAGGTCCTGATCCTGGAGGGCCTTCCATGATGAGGCTGTTCCATTCTGTTGCCCCGGGGAAGTTTTGCTCACCTGGCCTGTTCAAGGAGGTGTAGGTAGAAGCAGGAAAGAACTTCAGTATCTCACTCTCTTTCCTTCCTGGTCACGCCTCAGCCTCAGGCTACTTCCCATTTGCCAAAGTGTCCCCTTTCGCCATCACACCTTTGCCTGGGCTATTAAAATACTTTCTCCTTCCTCTTGACAGTCTCCGTCTCCTTCAGAAAGCCCTTCTCAACCACCCCAGCCTGCGCTGACATTGCTTACCTGAGTCAACCACCCAGTGTGGGCTAAGAGTCCTAGAGAGCTCTGTCAGCACCCGTCTCACATCTGCCAAACTTTCCCATCCTACCAACACACCTAGAACGCCTTCCTCTCCAGTCATGCCCTGGTCCTACCTACTCTCACTCTCTAGCAAAGGAGAGGTTCAACACCCCAAATAGACAAAGACCTCCTGAGGGTAGGAATTGGTTTCCACACCTGTTTCTTCTCCCTCGGAAAAAGGCTAAAGACCCAGGGTTACTAGATCAACCTTTCTTTAATCAAACTGAATAAACCACTATCTTCGTTCTCATCTCCTGAGCTCTGAGCAGAAGGTGCATCCGCCAGGCAGACTGCTGCCCCTCTCCTCTGTAGATCTAACAACCCCTCTCCCAAGACAGGCTCTACCACCCCCAGGAATGCTTCTCCAACTCCCCCAGCTAGGTAAGAGGCTCACTCACTGAGATCCAAGGAGTTCTTGTCAAATTCCTGCTGGGAGACGGGCCGCAGGCAGTACTCACTAACAGTCACCATGCGGCTCCCCATGACCAGACGAACCATGGCCCGAACATTGTCAGGATCAAGGCCTTCCACCTAAAGTGTAGGCAGGAGTTGAGTGGACTTGACCCATGTTTCTAGAACCAAGCACTCCACCCTTACCTCCAACAGGCCTGACCCCTGTGTCTCCCTCAGCAGACTGTGACCCCCAAGGGCAGGGACCAGGTCTAGTCCCTGTGTCTTCCCCACTGGACTGTGGGACTTGGGATATATTTTAAGCATTTAATCCTCAGGGACTTGTGGCATATGACATGTTGAAAACCGAGGCTCAGAAAGGCCCAGCAAGTGGTCCTAAGTTCCCGAATGAACTAATAAGCCAGGCAAGCCTAAAAGACAAGGACTTCTAGCCTTGCTACCCTAAACCTAATTCTTCCTTCCTGACACTCGCATCAGTCTTCCCTGCTGCCTGTGTTGGGTTCCAGGCACATCGTGGTTCCTTACCTTCCCATAGAGGCCTCGGTGAGGGCCTGAAAGAACGATCACAGCTCCTCCAGGCACCAGTCCTTGAGGCTGGTCTTCCTTATCTTTCTCCTGCTCTTCATCTGGCCTCGACAGGCGGTGTGGGGCAGTGGGGGCCAGGGCCTGGATTTCGGTCAGGTTGGCGCCCAGCCCTAACCCTTTGGGCCTCAGTGAGTTGACACAGGGCCTAACCACTCTGAAGGGAGCACAGAATATGGGCTTGTTGGGGGATGCAATGGTCTTCAACGCCCCATTCTCCTCCCCAAACCCTGCCCAAACCCCACCCTATCAATATATTCAAGAATATACTTTCCCATCTCATGTTAGGACAGGTTTTGACCTACAAAAAAGGCAATTTCATTTGGTTCAACCTAATAACATGCCGCATACACCATCTATTACATAGTTATCTACCGTGTAACCAAACACACCAATATTTCCACAAGGGAAATCAAATGTTCACACCAAACAAGAAAAACAGATTATAAAATGCTCGAAGTCAGTTTGGGTCACGTCTAGCTGCCAAAGGTTTATGAAAAGAATGTTCAGAAATGCAAAGGGATTTTAAGTCCATGTGATAAGAGCAAATGGCTAATCTATGCTTATTTGGGGCCAGGGCCGACTGTGAGTGCTTTATGTGTATACTTTCACTCAGCTCTCAACAGACCTAGGAAGACTATGCTGTTGTTATCCTTATTTTTCAAATGAGGAAACCGATGCCCAGAGTGGCAATCTTTCCATAAATGGGATCCTGTTACAGTTTCAAAAAGCAAACAGGAGTTAGAAGCAGTACTAGAAGACTCCTGAATTGGTTAGGGTGGTAGTTTGTCCATCCCATGCCTGGATGGTTCTGGGTGGGCGGTAACCACAGGGGTCTCATTCACGGCCCCGTCCGCTATTCCCTTGCTACCCCAGAACTCACTGGTTGAAGGTGCGGCCGATGCCCTCTCCAGGTTTCCAGCCCATGCCCCGCAGCATGGCCAGCCCGTAGGCCTCCACAGGGACTGCCTCATAATTGGCCTCCTCTGGCGCCTATAGGTTCAGGCATAGAAAGGATGGTCAGGCTTTGCTTACGGTGGGCGCTCTGAAATGCGTTTGCTATCACTCGCTAGGTGACCCTCAATGCTTCTTTTCCAGTCAGCTCAAGGGTAACTCGCTTTCCTCTCACCATTCCTCACTTTATTCCTCCAGTTCAGTCCTTGGACAAATATTTACTCTGTGCCAGGTGCTGTTCTAGGTGCCGGAGATAAAACAGTGAACAAAACAGACAAAAACTCCTGCCCTTGTGGGACTTATGTTCCAGTTGTAGAACACGGAATAAATAAAATACATAAAACGTGATATGTCAAGTGGTGATAAATTATTTGAAGGAAAATAAAGCATGTTAAGGAGATGCAGAAGGACAGAGAAAGGAGTGTCACTAAGTTGATATTTGAGCAGAGACCAGAGAGATGGCAGAGGGAGCCATGAGAATATGCGAAGGAAAAGTGTTCCGAGCAGAGAGAACAGTAAGAGCAAAGGTGCTGAGGCGGCACGAGATCTAGTACATGTGAAAAACATCATGAAAGTCAACCTGACTGAAACAGAGATGTGGAGACAGAGAGGGGTGGTGAGAGATTAACTGAGAGAGCTGGGCAGGAGCCACAAGAGGGTAGCAGCCACAAGGGGGACCAGTGAGGAAGTAACTGCAACAGTCCAGATGAGAGATGCTAGTGGCTCGGACCAGCATGGTGGTAGTGGCGATGGGGAGAAGTAGCCAGATTCTAGGCGCATTTTGAAAAGGGAGATGAAAGGATTCTGCTGACAGATTGTATATGGGGTGTGAAATAAATAAAGAGGGGAGTCGAAGGTGATGCTAAGGTTTTTTAGACTAAGTGAGAGGAAGGATGGGTGGAACTGTGATCAACTGAGATGTGGAAGGTTGTGAGAGGAGAGAAATGAGAGAAATGAGGCCAAAGCCGGAACAGGATGGAGAGTGAAGTGAAAGTTTTTTCTTTTTTGTGATGAAAAAATAACAGAGAACATATGAAGGCTGATGAGAACATTTCAGTCAAAAGAGATGCTGGTCTGGGGCTGTAGGAAAACCCGGCTCCAAAGCATTGCAAAAAAGTGAATAAAGAGGTGAAAAGTTGGTCCATGGGAATGAAAGATAGACTTCATTACTTTCGTAGACACATCCCTCACCTTTCCTCTCACCTCCCATCATCACTCCCTCAATTCTTTATAGCTGCTCCAGATACACCATAAGTTGCCTCACTGTTGTACACACACATCTATTTCCTGCCTCCATGACACTGTCTCAGTCATTGCTGCCATTAGGAGTGCTCACCCTGAAATTCCCTTTCTCACTAAACCCTACCTTTTCCTTCCAGGCCTCACTGCTACCACTCTGGTCTTAGTCTCCATCATCTCTAGCCTGGACTGCTAGTCTCCTTGCTTCTATCTCCACTTACTAGTCTGTTCTGCTCACACCAACCAGAGAAATCCTGTCAAGTCATAAGTCTTGTCCCTTCTCTGTTCAGAGCCCTCTCATGGCTCTCGTTTCATTCAGAGTAAAATCTAAACACCTCGCCATGACCCACAAGGCCCTGCCTGGTTTAGCCCTCCCACTTCTGACCTCATCTACTCCCCGCCTCACTCATTCCACTCCAGTTACATCAGTCAGTCTCCTTGGTGTTCCTCAAACACTCTAAAAGAAGAATGAAGGGATAGGCAGCAGGCCGCTAGTTTACACACAGACTTTCCCTGTTGTGTGCGGGGAGGCAAGCCTGGTAGACAGGGAAGAGAGGCTGGGGCTGGAGAGGGATGAGGGGCCAGCTTACTGTCTCAGCCTGGGGTTCGCCAGCTGCCCCTTCCCCATTGGGGGTGCATCCTTTCTGGATCACGGGGATAGCAAGCATGGGGTCAACACCTGTATTCTCTCTCTCCTCCAGAGACTTCTTGGATTCTAAGGAAGAATGAGAGGGAGCAATAAAGTTCCACGTATGTTTCCGTTTTCCTCCCATTCTTCCTTTACTGGGGTAAGGCAAAGGGGGATCACTCACCCTCAATGAGCTCTTTCATAGCCTGGGACAGCATCCTATCCATTACAGCCTCAACATCTGTGGATGGCCCAGAGGCCTGGGTCGGTGGCTGCCTGCGATAGCCATTCTGGATCAAAGGGATGATGAGTTCCTTCGGAGCTTCTGAGGGCTTCACACTGATGTAGACACAGAGGAGTGAAGTCAGAAGATTAGTATGGTCACTGGGTTCTGAACCACATCTCATTATTTAGAGAAATCACCAAGGGCCCAACTCACCTCCAGTCCCATGGACCATGTCCTCTGTTCCGACTGGCTCGCCTATCTGATGGTTCTTTCTTTCTTTGGATTTTCTCCTCCACCCCCAACTTTTAATTGTGCTTTTGAGGATCAGTCCTCAGTCCATGGCTTTTGCAATCACCCACAAATCACCATCTTCAGCCCAGACTCTCTCCCCAGCTCCAGGCTCCACACCAGCCTCCCCTAACCTTAATCTGCCGTTCCATCCCGTTCCCCATATCAGAGAAGACCCACCGCATCAGTTAAGACATTAGGGGTCTCGTCATTCTCCCCTCCTTTCCTTTTCTCGGAACACAGACGCCTCAGGATCCCCCAGACCGAAAGACGCTCCCTCTCAGGAATACATCCTCTCTTGTCAATCCCCACGTCCATCAGGCTCAATTTCTCCACCTGTCCTACAAACACCCGCTTCCTCACCTCCACGAATTTCCTCTGGCGGTATTCAGGCTTTCCAGGCCACTGTCACCAAGACAATCAACTCATATTGCACCCTCCCGCTTGCACCCACCGTACCAATTTCCAAGGGATGAGAGACCCAGCGCTTCACCTCTGCAACTCTCTCCCTTCCACGGTCTTCAGGAAATCCTTCTCCGGAGCCACACCTGCGCCATCTCCCGAGTTCGCCAGCCGTCTCTGGGCGAACGTGCGACTGAAGTGGAATGAAATCGGGGCAGTAGAAGCTCCTGCCGGCCGCAAGACACCATCTCCAGCGTCCGCCATCTTGCTTCTCTTCCTGGCCGGTGAGCTGCTTGCTGGGAAGTTTAGTTTGGGTTCAAGTTGCCCGGGGCCTGACGACTAGCGTTAGAACTACCTTCCCACAAAACTTCGCGGCATCGACAGATGAAGGCGGATAAGGGGCGGTGGGAAGCAGTCATCGCTCTTCTACCTCATAGGCGCGCGTCACGCCAAGCGTGCAGGGAAATGTAGTTCTTCAGGGAGATAGGCGTGGTAGGAGGATTCTTTATCGCCAAATAGTCATTCTTTCGTGTAGGCGTTTGACTAGTATTTACTGATCGCCTTCTGTGTGCACGTCACTGTGTCCTACTGGTGTGGGAAGTGTAGGTAAGATAAATCGTTAAGAAAAAAAATCTGTGCATGTCAGTTGTGTACAATAATAAATAATAGACATGTAATAATGGTGCTTATCGATGCCAGATTTAATACTCGACAAGCTCTGGATTCAAATATTAATAAAAATAGACCTCCTCTTCTCTAGAAGCTTGTAGTGCAGTGGGGAACAAACGAATATTTAAAAAAAAGTATTTCCTACCAACATTAAATATGTTGTGAGAGCCAGGCCCTAAGGTTTCAAAAAATTAGATTCCTCTTGTGTAAGACCTTAAGAGTTTGTAAAGTAGAAGACCGATACTTAAACAAATAGTCCTAAAACAAATACGACAAATCTACGAAAATATTCATACCAAGGAAATCATTGAAGATGTGCAAAAAGATTTTTATATGAGATTCACCACAGTATTATTTATTGTTGCAAAGGCTTGAAGACCACTTAAATGAACAACAGAAGGGGATGGGACGAAAGGAATCATAGCACATGTCTTGGATGAAATGAATACGCCAGAGCCTTTAACCCTTTTCCCGTTTGCCTTGAGAATACTCGAGGGTGGCGCTTGCAGCTGCAGTGTTTACACTCCCCCCCCAAAACTCGCAGATTATAGTCCTAACCTTACCCCCAAAGTTTGCCATGAAATATCTTGCTTTTATTATTATCTTTGCATCACTCTAGTATATCGATAGTCTCTGGAAACAAATTACATCATTCTATTTATAGTAGTCAGTCACGATGACTGAAAATGTCAAAACCTAGAAATGTAGCATTCCTACACGGGATGTTAAAT
>NW_011889443.1:97265-98407 GCF_000151845.1 Pteropus vampyrus | reverse complement strand
AGCTTTGTATCTTTTTTGATTTCTTTTAATAAGTGCTTATAGTTTTTATTGTATAAGTCCTTCACATGTTTTATTAAATTTATTCCTAAGTATTTTATTCTTTTTGTTGCTATTGCAAAAGAAATTATTTTTCTATTTCTTTTTCTGACTCTTCATTATTAGAGTATAGAAACACTATGGATTTTTGAACATTGATTTTGTATACAGAGATTTTACTGTATTTGCTTATTGTTTCTCATAGTGTTCTATGGAGTCTTTAGGGTTTTCTATATAAAAAATCATGTCATCCACAAATAGTGACAGTATGACTTCTTCGTTTTCTATTTGGATGCCTTTTATATTTTTCTCTTGCCTGATTACACTTGCTCAGACCTCCAATATTATATTAAGTAACAGTGGCGATAGTGGTCAGCTTTGCTTGTTCCTGATCTTAGAGGGAAGGTTTTTAGTTTTTCAACATTCGGTATACTTTTGCCTGAAGGTTTCTCATATATGGTCTTTATTATGTTAAGGTTCTTTCCTTCTATACCGATTTTGTTAAGTGTTCTGATCATAAATGGATGCTGTATCTTTTGAAGGCTTTTTCTGCATCTATTGATATGATCATATGATTCTTATTTTTTAATTTGTTTACATGGTGTATCACATTCATCGATTTGCATATATTAAACCATCTCTGTGCCCCTGAGATGAAGCCCACTTGATCGTGGTGTATAATCTTTTGATATGTTGCTGTCTTCGACTCCCTAGTATCTCATTTAGGATTTTTGCATCTGTATTCATGAGAGATATTGGTCTGCAGTTTTCTTTTTCTGTGTTATCTTTACCAGGTTTTTGTATCAGGGTAATATTGGCCTCATAAAATGAGTTGAGAAGTATGGCCTCTTCTTTGATTTTTTGGAAGAGTTTTAGGAGAAGAGGTATTAAAACTTCTTGAATGTTTGGTAGAATTCACTGGTGAAGCCATCTGGTCCTGGACTTTTACTTTTTTGGTAGGTTTTTGATGATTCCTTCCATTTTTATGCCGCTGATCAGTGTATTTAGATTTTCCAGATCTTCTTGTGTCAGTCTCGGAAGATTGAATTTTTCTAAGTACTGTTCCATTTCTCCTAGGTTATTCAATTTGTTATCATATATTTTTT
>NW_011889443.1:93869-95249 GCF_000151845.1 Pteropus vampyrus | reverse complement strand
ATGACTGACTGCCTGCATTGTTCAACTTAATCTCTGGCCCCTCCAGAGATTAAGTTGATCCTGTGTGGCCAAAAGTCCCACCATAAAACACATTGTAAGCATAGACTATCTATTCATAGTGGCCCAAGGTCCCCAGATAAACAAAGAAACTCTTATCAGGCAGGATATTGAAAGGGCTTAGAAGCTGTTTCTCAGGAGCCAGACAAGAGCCAAACCTTTCTTTGGAATGTGCAAGATTTGGACAACCTACGCCTGCTAAATTAATCCTTATGGCATACCTGGAATCTTTCAACCTCAGTTTCCATATGGGTAAAATAAAGGAAATAATCATTCCCCGCCCCCACACCCTTTTCTATAAGTCCCAGTGGTGATTATGGCTGGCTTTTCTCTTTTTTTATTTGTGGAATTATTTTGTTTATTATTCTTGGGCTTTGAGTTTCGACTTCTGTTATCTTATATGTGGTGGGAACACTAGTCCTGGTTCTGCCCCTTGCCTCTGCAGACATACTCTATAAAATCTTGTTTATGCCACAACTATGGATCCCCTTGCTTCACACATTAATCCCTGAGGATATGACATCATACCATAGTCATTTCATTGTACTGGGACTTCTCCATTATAATGTGAGAGCCAAACGGAGGGAGGCCTCACTTATTTTGCTCACTTATGTGGTTCCAGAAATATGGGAATGTATATAGAAAAAAATAGTAAGGAATGGAAAAGTCATAGAAGAAAAAGAATGTCAGGAAAGAGAAAACCAGGTTGATTATAGTGGATTCAAGTAATTGTGTAAGTGAAATTGAATAGAAATCTAAGATTAACTTCTAAAAGAAAAGATATAAAATACAATAATGTAATCACATTGATATGGGTTTAAAATCACAGATAAATGGGCCAAGAGGTGGAAGTGAAAAATACAAAATCACACTTTTGAAAAGCAGTGGAGGAAGTAGTATCTGCAGAACTTTCTACCTTTATAATAGGTTTCAATATGCTTAGGAAAAGAATAGAGGTGAACAGTAACTGAATGCAAAGGAATGCCATTCACAAGATAGGAGATGATCTAGAACTTTTTACCTTTAAAAGTAATGGGAGAAACACAATATGACAGACTGATAGACTTGAGCACATGCACTTCAAACTTTACCCCAAATACATCTCTACGTATATAAAGGAATTCAATGTCAAACAGCAAAGTTAGTGAAAAAAACTCCAATTCAACACATGAAAGAAATTAATTAGTTAACCCAGTAAACAAACATAGCCATCCCTGGGCTCTGGGCAAGGCTGGTTAGACTCTGAGGGGCCCTCAGGTAGAAGGTTTCAGGTTCTTTCCTCTCTGATTCTTTGCTGCAGTACCAGCTGGGCTCTCTGACTCA
>NW_011889443.1:88731-90247 GCF_000151845.1 Pteropus vampyrus | reverse complement strand
ATGGAGATTAAACAACATGCTACTGAAGAATGACTGGGTCAGAGAAGAAATAAAAAGAGAGATCAAGAGATACATAGAAACAAATGATAATGATAGTACAACATATCGAAACTTTGGGGACATAGCAAAGGTGGTCATAAGAGAAAATTTCTATCATTACAGGCCTATCTCCAAAAATAAGAAAGAGCACAAATAAACAACCTAATGCTTTATCTTAAAAAACTAGAAAAAGTAGAACAAATGAAGCCTAAAGTCAGCAGAAAGAAATATATCATCAAAATTAGAGCAGAAATGAAAGAAATTGAAAACAAACAAAAAAATGATAGAAAAAATAATTGCAAAAAAGAGCTGCTTCTTTGAGAAAGTTAATGAAATCGACAAACTCCTGGCTAGAGTCACTAAAGGAAAAAGAGAAAGGACAGAAATGAACAAAATCAGGGATGGAAAAGTGAAATTATGATAGATATTGCGGAAATACGAAGGATCATACAAGAATACTATGAAAAAGTATATAACACCAAATTTAATACCCTAGAAGAAATGGACCGGTATTTAGATAAATATAAACTTCCTAGACTGAATCAAGAAGAACTGGAAAATCTAAAAAGATCAATCAGCAGTATGGAAATTGAAACAATCATCAAAAACCTACCAAAAAGTAAAAGTCCAGGGCCAGATGGCTTCCCCAGTTAATTCTACCAAACATTCAAAGAAGATTTAATACCTATGCTCCTCAAACTCTTCCAAGAAATCAAAGAGGAGGCAATACTGCCCAACACATTTTATGAGGCCAATATTATTCTGATACCAAAACCTGGTAAAGATAACACAAAATAAAGAAAACTGCACACCAATATCTCTCATGAACATAGAAGCAAAAATCCTAAATAAGAGAGATACAGAGAACTGAATATAGCAACTTATTAAAAAGATTATACACCACAATCAAGTGGGCTACATTTAACAGGAACAGGGATGTTTCTTCATATGCAAGTCCACTAATGTGATACACCACATGAACAAATTAACAAATAAGAATCCTATGATCATATCAAACGGCAGAAGAAGCCTTCAACAAGATACAGCACACATTTATGGTCAAAACACTTAACAAAATTGTATAGAAGGAAAGTACCTTAACATAATAAAGTTTATATATAACGAACACTCAGTCAACATAAATATATGAGAAACCTTCAGGCAAAAGTATGCCGAATGTTGGAAAGCTAAAAACCTTCCCTCTAAGATCAGGAACAAGGCAAAGCTGACCAGTATTGCCATTGTTACTCAATATAACATTGGAGGTCCGAGCAAGTGTAATCAGGCAAGAGAAAGATATAAAAGGCATCCAAATAGAAAACAAAGAAGTCATACTGTCACTATTTGTGGATGACATGATTCTTTATATAGAAAACCCTAAAGACTCCATAGTACACTACTAGAAACAATAAGCAAATACAGTAAAATCCCTGTATACATAATCAATATTCAAAAATCCATAGTGTTTCTATACTCT